>NC_091191.1:27358054-27528054 GCF_040958095.1 Procambarus clarkii | reverse complement strand
TGTGTTCCTCACGTGTGCCCCAAAGAATGAGGTGATTTGGTGAAATGCTATGCCCAAGATTACCATCCGAGTTGCCGTCGGGGAAGTGGCTCAAATAGCCTCGGCTATCACTTCCTTTTGACGGCCGTGATGGTCAAGCGGATTAAGGCGCCCTGTAGTTACCAGTTGTGTTGCTTCTGGGAGTATGGGTTCGAGTCACTTCTGGGGTGTGAGTTTTCATTCGCATATAGTCCTGGGGACCATTCAGGCTTGTTCGCATATATATATATATATATATATTTATATATATATATATATATATATATATATATATATATATATATATATATATATATATATATATATAAGAATAGAGCGACCTACCATGAACACCCAAATCACGGAAATATATATATATATATATATATATATATATATATATATATATATATATATATATATATATATATATATATATATATATATATATATATATATATATATAAACCTGCTCCTTTTGGTCATTCCATTTACTCACTACCCTTATACTAAAGGAAACATTTCCAACATCTCTAGGACACATCTCAGTCACAAGCTTCCCTCCGTGCCCTCTTTTTCCATTGGTATTAATTGTGAATATTTCCTGTGTTTCCACCCTGTTACTGCCCCTAAGGATTTCATAATTCTGGATCATGTCTCCTCTCTCCTCCTTCTTATCAAGTTTAGTTCGCTCAGTCTCTCTTCATACTGCAGCCCTCGCAATTCTGATACGAGTCTCGGTGCAAATTTCTGCTTCATGTCAAGAAGCGTCCTTCTTGACAGGAAGGAACTTTCTTCTTGACTATGTATTTGTTTTAGATGGGGATCCACTATGTAGCGGCATACTATATAACTGGTCAAAGTGTCCAATTGCCGTTTCAAAGTTCGAGGCACTATACTGCCTCCTTCACGATCTAGATGTTCTTCTGCCTCACGCATGTCTAAGGCATCCTGCTTCCGTCCTTGTAGTTCGAGGCCCTCTACTCATAAGTGTTCGAGGTGCTCTATGGGCTTACTTAGTGTTCCGGGCGCCTTATGTCTCATTCGATTTCCAGACATCCTTTCGCCTCATTGGAGTTCCAGCGAAGCTTTCCGTAAAGGCAATTTTGCAAGTTATGCTGGATTGACTTGTAGACAGGATTAACTTTCTCCAGTCTGACTTGATCCGGAGTAAGTGGACTCGATAGGAAACACTTTTAGGGTAAGTGACTGGCCGCTGACTCCTTGATTTTGTTACGTCATGTAACCAGCTTGACGGATACAGGAACGGGAGACTCTGTATTGGCTCTCTTGCACGGGACCAGGTTCTCTTTCTCTGTACGTGACCAGGTTCTCCATGCACGTGACCAGGTTCCCCATGCACGTGACCAGGTTCTCCATGCACGTGACCAGGTTCTCCATGCACGTGACCAGGTTCTCCATGCACGTGACCAGGTTCTCCATGCACGTGACCAGGTTCCCCATGCACGTGACCAGGTTCTCCATGCACGTGACCAGGTTCTCCATGCACGTGACCAGGTTCCCCATGCACGTGACCAGGTTCTCCATGCACGTGACCAGGTTCTCCATGCACGTGACCAGGTTCTCCATGCACGTGACCAGGTTCTCCATGCACGTGACCAGGTTCCCCATGCACGTGACCAGGTTCTCCATGCACGTGACCAGGTTCTCCATGCACGTGACCAGGTTCCCCATGCACGTGACCAGGTTCTCCATGCACGTGACCAGGTTCTCCATGCACGTGACCAGGTTCCCCATGCACGTGACCAGGTTCTCCATGCACGTGACCAGGTTCTCCATGCACGTGACCAGGTTCTCCATGCACGTGACCAGGTTCTCCATGCACGTGACCAGGTTCTCCATGCACGTGACCAGGTTCTCCATGCACGTGACCAGGTTCTCCATGCACGTGACCAGGTTCTCCATGCACGTGACCAGGTTCTCCATGCACGTGACCAGGTTCTCCATGCACGTGACCAGGTTCTCCATGCACGTGACCAGGTTCTCTATGCACGTGACCAGGTTCTCCATGCACGTGACCAGGTTCTCCATGCACGTGACCAGGTTCTCTATGCACGTGACCAGGTTCTCCATGCACGTGACCAGGTTCTCCATGCACGTGACCAGGTTCTCCATGCACGTGACCAGGTTCTCCATGCACGTGACCAGGTTCTCCATGCACGTGACCAGGTTCTCCATGCACGTGACCAGGTTCTCCATGCACGTGACCAGGTTCTCCATGCACGTGACCAGGTTCTCCATGCACGTGACCAGGTTCTCCATGCACGTGACCAGGTTCTCCATGCACGTGACCAGGTTCTCCATGCACGTGACCAGGTTCTCTATGCACGTGACTAGGTTCTCCATGCACGTGACCAGGTTCTCCATGCACGTGACCAGGTTCTCTATGCACGTGACCAGGTTCTCCATGCACGTGACCAGGTTCTCCATGCACGTGACCAGGTTCTCCATGCACGTGACCAGGTTCTCCATGCACGTGACCAGGTTCTCCATGCACGTGACCAGGTTCTCCATGCACGTGACCAGGTTCTCCATGCACGTGACCAGGTTCTCCATGCACGTGACCAGGTTCTCCATGCACGTGACCAGGTTCTCCATGCACGGGACCAGATATTCCCATCATGTGACGAGGCTGTCTCTCATCACGTAGTTTAGAGCTGAAATTATGTGACTCAAATTATTTCCAGGACACAAAACCCTAAATATGTCAACTTTCAAATTGCATCTGCCAATCTTTAGTCTATTTTTTAGCATTTACTCATTCTTGACCAATTTTAACCTTTTGTCTCAATTTATTTCTAGCTCAACTTATGTGACATTGGTAATGGTGTTTATCCCTATGTCTAAGTTCATATATTCTGTATTCATCTGAGGTTTGAGAGCGGAAGCCTGAGGCCCTCAACTACCAACTGGTCCCCACTCAAACATGACTCCATGATGCTCATCTACTTCCAATGAAATAACCAAGGAATTGCTTCACGATCAAGTATGCTTGATCGTGAGGCAATGAGTATGATGGGATTAGTATGCTGTTTCTACTAACATGAACCCTTTGAGAGAAGGATTACATCTCTGATAATAAACTCTTGAGGGAAGGATTACTTCTCTGATGATTCCACTAGCAGCACTCTGAGTGGTATCTAGTAAACACACAAGATTGTCTTATTAATTTCCAGCTCTTTGTTTAGAATTAAAAAGGTTTCAGATAGGTAAGCGTACTCGAAGAGACGCTTATTCCTAGGGCGGCTCAGCGTCCCATGTACGTTATTCGCTCATGTCTTGAGCGTCCCGTATAAGTTATGCGCTTTCTCTTGAGCGTGCCAACCTCCGTGTGCGTGTAACTCACTGGCGTGACCGGTCGTTGGCTGCTAATGAGGCATAATATATATATAAAAAAACTGGATCAAAAAGCTAAATTACTTTTAATGCTCGGATGTATTTATATGTGAAAACTATATACACGCTTGTCCTGTGGAATACTTATACTTGGGGGCTTTGTGAGGAACAGTAATTACACAGAGAGAGAGACACACAGAGAGACACAGAGACACAGAGAGACACAGAGAGACACAGAGAGACACAGAGAAACACAGAGAGACACAGAGAGACACAGAGACACAGAGAGACACAGAGAGCCAGATAAAGAATACACTGACATGCGTCGCGGTGTTCCCATTTATTATCATTAATTTCTTAGTTTGTCTAAGGTTAGGTTTTTGTGGTAGGACGCTGGGTGGACGCCAGCACCAGGCTGAGCTCCTGGGCCCCGCCTCGTCCCGCTCGACCACTTAAGACGCACATCCCATCGAGGATGGATGTATATAATTGCCTTAAGTTGTTTGATCCCTGTCAGCTAAGAAGTCATACAAGAAAATACACTTTTACCGACAATTGTTTCAAAATCAAAGAACTCTACTCAAAGACTTACCAAGTATTCTTCTAATGAGTCCTGAGTGTTTCTTAATTTATTAAAATTTTATATTTATTCTTGTCTAATGAGACGCTTTTTAGGCTCATTTTTTTAAATTTAGTCTTCTATTCTCTTTGATTGAGGAGGAAGCTTTGTATGTGCTATGAAGTGCAAAATGTGTGTTTGGCTTTCGTGATGCTGTTATGTAATGCTGTTTTCTGAAGACAATAACGTGGATTATCAACTGAACGTACAAGTGTCACTGAAAAGCATTCAGGGTAAGGCGCTTGAAAGACTAATCAGAAGGAAAATAAGAAAGAACATTTAGACAGTTTGGACTTGGACTTTGGACTGAACATTGGACGTTTGGACAAATCGTTTGGATTTAGACTGTTGTCATTCCACAACACATTATTACAGATATTAAAGCAGTTGCGAGACGTAGATTCATATTGATGAGTGAACACACAGTAGATTTTGACACTCAGATTAGACAGTCAATAGATAGTCCTCAAATGAGGACTATCTATAGGACCTAAATGAGTCCTCCATCCCTATGGGTAGGGAGGACTCATTTAGCACCCCCTTCTGTCAGAAGACCTTTGGTGAGTTATGAGTGTAAAGTGCAGTAGTTGAGCAGTGCAGTAACGCCAGAGATGCAGTTCGTTGTGTAGTATCTCAGATTTCTATCAGTGACTCAACTTATGTGTATATATTTTGAGAGACAAATAGTCAGTAACTAAAGTTGTATATAGATAGGGAAGTAGTCTTGATGACAGCCAGTAACATCGCTGAAACAAACGATTGTCTGAAACACAATCGACTTGAGAATGGTCTAGGACGGACCGAAACGTCGTGGTCCCTTCACCTTCTAGTGTGTGGTCTGGTCAACTTACTTTAGCCACGTTATTGTGACTCATCGCCTGCACGCTGAAACACTGAGTTAAGAGTATACAGTAAATCATAGGAAAATAAATGTCTGCTCTTTATGTGTTATATACATTGCCCTTATTACAATGTATTTCAATGGATGAAAATGATCGACTCACAGAAAAGATTGATTCAGATGCTATCGGTATTGTAGATTATAACGAGTTACAATCATTTACGGACAACCTATTAATTATATACAATAATTGGTGGGGGGACAGCTTTTCCCCGGTTCCTTTCCCTCATATCCTCAGGTGTATCCCCAGTGCCTTCACCCTTAAAATGGGTAAATCATCTCTCCTTTATCCTATCCTCAGAATCATCATGACCCACCTCCCTTCCTCCCACGTATCCCTAGTGTTAACGATATACCTTCACTCCTATTTCTTGAGGAACCAGACTCTGTGACTATTATTACCCGACTGGATGAGCCTGTCATCAAGAGTAGGGAATTCGTGCGTCTCTCCCCTATTTTAATGAACGGGCAAATGAAAAGCTAAATAGTTAACCGAAATGTGTAAAGTATAAGAAATCTGGGACTGTACCATCATTTCCCCCGCCATACATGTCTTCCTACTTGTTACATGAGAGTGAGGAGGGGGTGATTGAAGTGAGAATAGGAAGAAGTCAAGAGCGGAATGCTACAGGACACTATATCACAATATATATTGTCTTTATTTCAATGATCATACATAGAACATAGACTCGTTCATATCCATGTTTGTAAATAACTAATGCAAATTTATTCAGGATAGATAAGAGAGAGGAAAGATTTTGTGAGCAAGTAAGAGAGTATCATAAACGGCGTCTGAAATTTAACCCTGAAAAGTGCAATGTTGTGAAAATAGAAGGATAACAAGAATATCTCATGAATAACATAACTTGATGGGGAAACACCTTCTAGACTCAGAGAAAGAGACTCCTTGAGTGTCTACATAACTTCGAATATGACACCAGAAGCGCACAACAACAGGACAATGTCTGCAGCAGTAGAAAGATGTGCAAATGTTCGCTTAACCTTCGGAAACCTGCACAAGGAAGCCTTCAGAATATTGTATACAGCATATATGAGACCTACAATCGAGAATATAGGTATCGAATATAGGTATGATTGTAGGAATGACCTTGGATGACATGAGAGCATCGTACAAGATTATAGTGGAGGAAGCAGCAATGTTCCAAATGGAGTAATAATGGAAATGAGAAGAACTCATTGGAAATTGAAAATGCAGACGAGTCACTGACATTGAGTTAAAGATGATGTTAAAAAACATCATCAAAGCCTCAAGCAAAACATTCATTAACAAATCTAGTTCCTGGAAAGTCTGGTCTTCGGAGCTAAAGCTCGACTCTTGCAAATACATCTAGGTGAAAACACAATTCCTCAATAATGATACTCTTTTGAAATACACGAACCTAAACGAAGCCAGTTGTTACTCTGCTGCGGATATGATAATTTAGGCCCAAAATATGCAAGTATTGCTTGAATTCATTGCATAAAAATGAGAACAACATTACAGATGTCAGCACACAGAAGGGAATTGTTTTTAACTTTTTAGCGTTGTTTAAATTTTCATGGCTCGTGAGGTCGCCAATTGATGCCTACCTATCAAAGACTAAATTATTTGATCTAATAATTGAAAATTGCCCGAAACGCTGTGCGTACTAGTGGCTTCAGGTATTGTATGTACTAGCTCTATCTTTTAATCCATCATTATATTTGTAACTCATCTTCAAATATGTACCTTTATCTGAATAAAAAATCAAATTTAACCTAATCTAAATAAATAATATATTAGATCAAAATACTCTACAAAAATGCATTATAAAGCTCTTAAAATACATTAAAAACAATCCAAAACATCCAAAATTCACTAAAATGGATAAAATTATGTATAGATGGGTAGATAGAAATATAGATGAATGATAAATAGAGCGATAGAGAAGGTTAGGTTGATAGACATTAAGATAGATGGAGGGATAGATTGATAGATATATGGATAGATGGATGGATAAATGCATGTCTCTATCTAGCACTCTCTAGTTATCTCTATAGCTATATATCTCACTAGCTACATTTCTATATAGCTATATCTAGGAGGACGAGGAGATTGACATAGCTCTCTCTTCCCCCTCGTCTTCTCCCCCTTCGCCCTGCTCCCCTCTCAAGAACCACTGAAACAAATGACTTTCATGTCCCAATACCTCAATGTCCCCCAAAAAACATGTCTCAGATGTCTTGCTTTTCCTTCTTTTCTCTTCCTTTTTACATTATTTTCCCTTCCAGTAACAACTCTACGTTAATCACACGCCACATTTTACAACTGACATTGATATACTCTTTGAAACTGGCCTAAGGGTTTGTATAACTAGTAATATGACTTAAATTAGTAATATTTCTTAATTTCTATTTGTTTACTTAGGCCTATATCGATCAACCTATATCCGTGCCGTATCCAAGATGACTTCCTCTTAAAATTTGGGTGCGGCTGGCCAGAAGGAAGGCCTGGTCAGAGACCGGGCCGCGGGGCTGTTGATCCCCGGAAGCTAAACAAGGAAGGTATCTGTCTGGCCTCCCACTTTGGACAGATGAACAAACAGACGTTCTGTCGTATAGGTACACTAAAAGTACATAGAGATAAGAAAATTTATAATATAGAATTAGAGAGGACAGAATGGAGAAAATTTGAAAATATTCAAGGGTAAATATCTAGACAATAACATATATGGAGGAACAGGAAGATGCTGAGATTGACACACAGACCACAAACTCACACAATGCTACACAAATAAACAGAAAGACACAGACCAACACTAGACAAAGAAGAAGACTGACACAGAAAAAAGCTGTACAGAGAAGCAGACAGACACAAACTGCCACACAGACTGTTATGATCTCAGCCTGCAGGAGAAACGAGTCTCCCTTCTTGAGAGTTATTCAGCAAGCCTGACCTAACTAGAAGGTCTAGCAAGTATTGAGGTGATAACGCATATGTAAAATAGTTGGTTGGATATGTGTAACAGTTTGAGATTATGGGCAATGCAGAAGAAAATAGATAAATGACGGGCTAGGAGATGTGGACATTTTGCTGGAGGCGTGAGGCTCGCTTCTGGAGGACCTTGACCTCACTTGAGTGCCAGACATCGCAGGGGGAAGCCGCGCTCCGTTGAGCTCCCGTCAGAAGGGAACCCCTAGTGATATATCTCTAAGAGAAGAGAAGTGTGCAGACGTACCAGCTGTGGAATAGAGCTGGGGACGTGTGGTCTCAAGTCGTGGACGATAATTAGTGAATATTAAGCCGCCCGGAGGCATTATTGTGGGCCGTGGAGCGCCCTGACCAAACCTCGTCAGAGGAAGAAGCGCCCTCGACCAGACGTTCTGTGGTAAGCACGATATACGCCAGTTCATAGTGATTGCATTGTAGTTGGTCGTGTGCCCAGCGACAGTAGCAATGTTTATTTATAGGTTAGACATGTTTTAATAAGGCAGAAGGCCTGAAATAGGAGAGTGAAGAGGGAGGAGCACGGAGCGACGTCCGTCCTCTCTGAGCTCTGGCGGACGACTGAGGGAGCCTGGCTCCGGATGGAGGAAGACCCTCCCAGCGAGTGAGGACGCCGCCGCCAGGCGAGGTGGAGTATGGACCCGCCCAAAACGGGGGAGTCCACTCTCACTGTATGTAGAGAACAGATAGAGGTTTGAGGCAAGCATATTGTGTGGTTATTTTTGTTTATGTGTTAATGGGGAACATTTTATTGGAACGTCGATGGGTTGCAGGTTTGTCTTTGGGGAAGAAGTTGCTGAGAACTTCGAAGCCAGCAGATGATGTAGCTGATGAGACTCCAAGGTAGTGGAGCAGAGGACCTCGAGCTGTGAGGAGAAGCAGCAGTGAAGAGGAGTGTCACGTGCTTCTGTAGAGGTGGTGTAGCAGCCAAGAGAGCTGTGGAAGAACCTAACAGAAGGGTGAAGCACCGTAGTTACACAAGGAAACTTCATGATAGCAGCCGGGAGGAGCTGCAGAGGATCCTGGTAGTGAAGCCCGGAAGAACCTAAGGATATTAGGGTTGTGAACTTCCAGAGGTGGAAGGGGAAGTTCTGGTGGATTACTAGTAGGGAGTTGATAGTGTTTGGTTGTCATTAGCGTGCAAGACGCAGTGAGAGGTGAGTGACTGTTGGCATTCTTATGTCAAGGAATTTTTTATACTGAAGTATCAATGAACATTTATACTGGTATATGTTATTGCATTCAAATGCTGATTTTCTATATATACATTATCTTGCTGATAGTGCAACAGTGTATGTAGGCTTGACCAACTTGAGGAGGTTAATGGTATCAGGTGGCGAACCAGGAGATAGGATACCCCTTGATAAGCTGATAATAGAGTTCTGATGGTGTTGGAGTGCAACCTGATTGTGATATTATAGAGTATAGGATTCATTATTATTATATGTGTGTATGTATCGTATATGTGCCTTGTCAAGTAAATGTGTCACAATTTGCTGGTGTTTGCCCTTGTCCTAGTGAGGCTTCCCAGGAGGTAGTAAAGAAGGAGAGAGAAAGAGCCAAGAACCACTGCTGTGGACAGGGTAGAAGGTAATATTAATAAGTCAAAGGGGGATCGAGGAGATCATATCACCTAAGGAGAGAGTGGGGAGTCACAGCGGCTCGAGTGGGTGTGTGCACGTGACAACGAGGCTAAGTGTTGGAGCCGCATCCCCTAAGCGTGTGACGTTGAGCCCCTCTCCAAGAGCCAGAAGCGCCAAGGGTGATCTCCTAGTATAAGCACTCTGCCGAGTTGTGGGTTGGGTTGTCCATAGAGAAGGATCGACGACGACAACACCAACCAACCCACGAGTCTATAAAAAATTGGGGGCCTGTCCGGGAGAGTGAACTGACACACCCACACCCTGTCCAAGAGTGGATTTGTACACCCTTGCTGAAATAAACTGTGTGACGGCAGGTGTATATTCTCTCTTGGGAAGACTCACAGGACAAAGATGGATAAGGTGCAAGCATTTGTGGAGTCAGGCAAGCCTGAGGACTTGGAAGGTTGCACGAGGGATCAATTGAAACAAATAGCAGAAAAATGTGGCATCAGGTTGAAAGCATCTAAAGTAGCTGGGATGAAGGATGAGATCCTGAGGCAGTCAAGAGCCAAAAGTGAAGCGGCAGAACAAGGAGCCCAGAAAGGAGCTGAAAGTGGAAAGGAGGATGATGGGCAGGATGACGTGAGATCCCAGGGATCAAGTAGGAGCAGCAGGAGTAGCCGCAGTAGCAGGAGTAGCCGAAATAGGAGCTTGGAGAGATTCCAGTTAGAGCTCCAGATGCAGCAACAACGAGAGGACAAGGAGAGACAGTTCCAGCTGGAAAAGATGAAATTGGAACTCCAGATGAAAAATGAAGCCGAGAAAACCAAACTGGAAGTAGAAAAAGAGAAAACCAGAATAAGAGAACTGGAGTTGGAACAAGAGAAAGAAAAAGAGAAAGCAAGACTAGAGGTCGAAAAAGAAAAAGCCCAGGTCGAAAAAGAAAAAGAGAGAACAAAACAAATGCAGATAGAAGCGAATAGAACCTTGGCTGAACAAAGGATTGAACATGGGTTGCCAGAGAGCACCACCCAGGTATCACACCCACCAGATGTTAGGGTTAGGGAGAAGGACATTCCCTTGTTTGTTCCCGAAGAGGCAGAGAGCTTCTTCGAGCATTTTGAGAAAGTAGCCAGCATCAAGGAGTGGCCACAGGAGGAATGGGCCCAGCTGGTCCAGTTAAGATTGACCGGTGCAGCCAGGGAGGCGTACACCCAATTGTCACTGGAAGAGTGCCAGGATTACGCCACAGTAAAGAGCAGCATATTGCGCTCGTTTCAGTTAACCTCAGAGGCTTATAGGAAGCGCTTCAGAGAAATGATCAAAGTTGGAGCATGTACGTTTGCTGAGACAGCAAGAGATCTGGAAAGACGATTCCAGAAGTGGATTGAGGCTGCTGGAGTTGGATCTTATGCTGACCTGAAGCAACTGATGGTCATGGAGAAGTTCTTGGAGATGATGCATCCCGAAACAAAGTTCAAGATCCAAGAAGCAGGGATAAAGGAGGTGAAAGATGCCGCAGATAGGGCGGATATGATTACTGAAGCGTACAAGAGCTTAAGGGAGAACAGAGTGAGAAGCGAGGCGAGACGCAGCAATAGCAGACCCAGTGGAGTCTGGGGAGGAAGAAGTTTTGGGGGGCAGACAAGCAGACCAGCTAGTTTTAAGCCCCAGGAAGGAAAGTTGCTGAGTCCGCCTGCTGGAGGTAAGCAGGAAAATAAAAGTGTGCAGAGGAGACAAGAGTCCAATGAAGCTCCACAGAGTATGAGTAGTACATCTGGCCCGAGGAACTCCAATACGAGTGGGCAGAGTCAGAGCTACTCGGGGGCGTATAGGAGAGATTTCTCCCAAATGAGATGCTACAAGTGCAACAGATCAGGTCACATGATGCGAGATTGTCGGCAGGGCAAGAGAGTCGTGACCCTGACGACATGTGATCCCCGGAAGAAGTACATTGATGTACAACAAGACAAACCACAGAAGGTAGATTTGATGAACGAGCGGTATAGGCCGTTCATTAGTAAAGGTTGGGTCGGCATAGAAGGTCAACCCGAGGTGGAGGTTAGTATCCTCAGGGATACTGGAGCCAATCAGAGCTTGATTCTGAGAGGCCTAATAAAAAATGATCGACTGTTAGCTGGCAGTAGGAGGATAAAGGTTCATGGGTTGTTGTCTAAGAGTGACATGCCCGTATGTGCTGTCCAGTTGAAGTCAGATTATTTGTCGGCGGAGGTGATGTTGGGAGTGTGCCCCAACATACCTGTTCCAGGAGTCCAAGTGATCCTGGGGAACGACTTGTGTGGGTCCAAGGTGCTGCCAGAGCTGATAGTAAAAGCTGTGCCGGAGGTGAACCAGAAGGACCGCGGTACAAGTGGAACGCCGGACAAGACAGATCTAGCCAGCATCCTTGAAGATGAGGCAGAGGACAGTCAAGTCATCGTATACCCGGCCTGTGTAGTGACAGAGTCGGACGTAGCCGCCGAGGAAGACATTGGAGATGATATGGCAGTGTCGACTCCACCAAGGGAGGGGGTCAACATGGACATGTCTGGGCTGTTCGACGAAGATCGAGCTCAGAAGAATGAGGATTCGAGGAGACAGGAAGTGAAAATGACCCTACCTGAAAAGTTCAGCGTGAACCGAGCGGACCTGATTAGGGCTCAGAAAGAGGAGTTTATAGATCTAATCAGGGAGGCAAAAGGGGGAAATTCATGTCCGGAGTCCCCCGTGTATTACTACTTGGACGATGATGTACTAATGAGGAAATGGCGACCGGACAAAGCCGGCGCAGATAAGGTATGGTTGGAGAAGCACCAAGTGTTAGTGCCGAAGGAGTTTAGGGCGGCTGTGTTAGAACTAGCCCACTCCGTAGATATGGCAGGGCACTTGGGGGTGAAGAAGACCTTAAATAAGGTGCAGGAGCACTTCTACTGGCCGAACGTATGGAAGGAGGTAAAGAAATATTGTAGGACATGTTTGGCGTGCCAACGTGCAGGTAAGCCGGCTCCGGCTATACCAAAGGCACCCTTAAAGCCCATACCGGCATTTGGCGAGCCTTTTGAGAGAGTCTTGATAGACTGTGTAGGTCCGTTGCCGAGGACCAGAAAAGGCCACGAGTACTTACTGACCATAATGTGCACGGCCACCCGTTTCCCTGAAGCAATCCCTCTGAGAAGAGTGACGTCGAGAGCCGTTCTGGATAGACTACAGAACTACATTGCGTGGGTAGGAATGCCCAAGGTTATCCAGACGGACCAGGGGAGTGTCTTCCAGTCGAAGTTGTTTAGGGAAACTGTGAAAGGATGGAGAGTAGAGCAAGTGCGCTCGTCACCGTATCACCCTCAGTCGCAGGGAGCATTGGAGCGTTTCCATGGAACGCTAAAGAGCTTGTTGAGGATATACTGCGCTGAGGAAGGGAGTAGTTGGGACGAGGCATTACCATCCGTGTTGTTCGCCATCAGGGATGCGGTAGTAGAATCACTCGGATTCACCCCATTTCAACTGGTGTACGGACACTCCGTGAGGAGCCCAGTGGGCGCGCTGAAGGAGCAGCTCACCGTGGATAGGCCTAAGGTGGATGTGGGGAAATATGTGAAGACTTTTAGAGAGCGACTCTCTAGGGCCAGAGATTTGGCCAAGGAAAATTTGAGGACATCCCAGGCAGAGATGGTAAGGTACCACGACAGGAAGGCGAAGGGCAGGAAATTTCAAGAAGGAGATCAGGTGTTAGTCTTGCTACCGGTAAAAGGAAGTATATACGAGTCGAGATTTTGTGGACCATATACCATCCAGAAGGCATTAGGGGATGTGAATTATGTAATCCACATGCCAGATCGTCCGAGGAAGTCACAGGTTTGCCACGTGAACATGATAAAGAGGTACTACGACGGAGATAAGCCTCTAGGCGATGAAGAACCGATGGAAACCCCATTGCAGGCGACGGTGCTGTGTGGAGGAGACGGCAAAGGAATAGAAGAGGAGAACTGTAAGTTAGAGAGGGCCGATGGCGCGAAGATATCAAATACAGAAAGCCTGGCCAAGATAGGTGAGCGTCTGGGTCATTTGGAGGATGACCAACGCCAGGAGCTAGTGGAGATCCTACGGAGGAATAAGTCGTTATTCACGGACGTGCCTAGAAGACACCGCGGAACGGTGCACGAAGTGAATGTGGGGAGTGCTGAGCCCATCAAGCAGCACCCTTACAGAGTAAACCCGGAGAAAGCAGCGGCAATGAGAGCAGAAGTAAAGTATCTGCTAGATAACGACTTGGCAGAGGTTAGCGACAGTGACTGGAGTTCGCCGTGCCTCCTCGTGAAGAAGAGTGACGGCACGTACCGGTTCTGTACCGATTATAGGAAAGTGAATGCACTCACGGTCGCTGACTCGTTTCCGATACCGCGCATTGACGATTGCATAGATCGGATTGGGAGTGCACGGTATGTCTCGAAGATAGACCTGTTGAAGGGATACTACCAGATTCCCCTGTCTGAGGAGGCCAAGAGGATCTCAGCGTTCGTGACTCCCGACGGCTTGTACCAATATAAAGTGGTGCCGTTCGGAATGAAGAATAGTGGTAGTTGTTTTCAACGAGTAATGAATCAGGTATTACAAGGCGCGACCGGATGTGCAGTGTACATCGATGATATTGTGGTGTTCGCTGATTCCTGGAAGGATCACGTGGATCGACTTTTAGATTTGTTCGATCGTTTGGAGAAGGCCAACATGACGATCAACTTGGCAAAAAGCGAGTTCGGGAGAGCCCGCCTGGAGTACCTTGGATATATAGTAGGGCAAGGCGAGGTTGCTCCGGTAAGAACAAAGGTGGAGGCCATTGACAACTTCCCGGTGCCCAGGAGTAAGAAAGAATTGTTGAGATACCTCGGTATGATTGGGTATTACCGGAAGTTCTGTGAAAATTTCTCCACCATAGCCGCTCCTATGACGAGTTTGCTATCAAAGAGCAAGAAGTGGGAGTGGAATGGAACAGCACAAGAAGCGTTTGAGAAGACCAAAAGACTGTTGACTGGGGCACCTGTACTAGTGTCGCCAGATTTTGAAGCGCCATTTACGTTATTTGTAGATGCCAGTGATATAGGGGCCGGAGCTGTACTGACGCAGCAGAATGATGGAATTTACCGCCCCGTGTCCTTCTTCTCGAAGAAGTTCGTTAAGCACCAGAGGTCGTACAGTACAGTCGAGAAAGAGACTTTGGCCCTGGTGATGGCATTGAAACATTTTGAAGTGTATGTGAGTGGGGGAGGACACCCAGTAACGGTGTATACAGACCATAATCCCCTAGTTTTCCTGAAGAAAATGAAGCATGCAAACCAGAGATTAACCAGATGGTTTTTATCGCTCCAAGAGTATGACCTGGTGATAACGCACATAAGAGGGCGAGACAATGTAGTGGCTGATGCGTTATCTCGAGCCTAGCCACTAGAATAACTCTCAAAAATAAGGGGAGGGGAGTGTTATGATCTCAGCCTGCAGGAGAAACGAGTCTCCCTTCTTGAGAGTTATTCAGCAAGCCTGACCTAACTAGAAGGTCTAGCAAGTATTGAGGTGATAACGCATATGTAAAATAGTTGGTTGGATATGTGTAACAGTTTGAGATTATGGGCAATGCAGAAGAAAATAGATAAATGACGGGCTAGGAGATGTGGACATTTTGCTGGAGGCGTGAGGCTCGCTTCTGGAGGACCTTGACCTCACTTGAGTGCCAGACATCGCAGGGGGAAGCCGCGCTCCGTTGAGCTCCCGTCAGAAGGGAACCCCTAGTGATATATCTCTAAGAGAAGAGAAGTGTGCAGACGTACCAGCTGTGGAATAGAGCTGGGGACGTGTGGTCTCAAGTCGTGGACGATAATTAGTGAATATTAAGCCGCCCGGAGGCATTATTGTGGGCCGTGGAGCGCCCTGACCAAACCTCGTCAGAGGAAGAAGCGCCCTCGACCAGACGTTCTGTGGTAAGCACGATATACGCCAGTTCATAGTGATTGCATTGTAGTTGGTCGTGTGCCCAGCGACAGTAGCAATGTTTATTTATAGGTTAGACATGTTTTAATAAGGCAGAAGGCCTGAAATAGGAGAGTGAAGAGGGAGGAGCACGGAGCGACGTCCGTCCTCTCTGAGCTCTGGCGGACGACTGAGGGAGCCTGGCTCCGGATGGAGGAAGACCCTCCCAGCGAGTGAGGACGCCGCCGCCAGGCGAGGTGGAGTATGGACCCGCCCAAAACGGGGGAGTCCACTCTCACTGTATGTAGAGAACAGATAGAGGTTTGAGGCAAGCATATTGTGTGGTTATTTTTGTTTATGTGTTAATGGGGAACATTTTATTGGAACGTCGATGGGTTGCAGGTTTGTCTTTGGGGAAGAAGTTGCTGAGAACTTCGAAGCCAGCAGATGATGTAGCTGATGAGACTCCAAGGTAGTGGAGCAGAGGACCTCGAGCTGTGAGGAGAAGCAGCAGTGAAGAGGAGTGTCACGTGCTTCTGTAGAGGTGGTGTAGCAGCCAAGAGAGCTGTGGAAGAACCTAACAGAAGGGTGAAGCACCGTAGTTACACAAGGAAACTTCATGATAGCAGCCGGGAGGAGCTGCAGAGGATCCTGGTAGTGAAGCCCGGAAGAACCTAAGGATATTAGGGTTGTGAACTTCCAGAGGTGGAAGGGGAAGTTCTGGTGGATTACTAGTAGGGAGTTGATAGTGTTTGGTTGTCATTAGCGTGCAAGACGCAGTGAGAGGTGAGTGACTGTTGGCATTCTTATGTCAAGGAATTTTTTATACTGAAGTATCAATGAACATTTATACTGGTATATGTTATTGCATTCAAATGCTGATTTTCTATATATACATTATCTTGCTGATAGTGCAACAGTGTATGTAGGCTTGACCAACTTGAGGAGGTTAATGGTATCAGGTGGCGAACCAGGAGATAGGATACCCCTTGATAAGCTGATAATAGAGTTCTGATGGTGTTGGAGTGCAACCTGATTGTGATATTATAGAGTATAGGATTCATTATTATTATATGTGTGTATGTATCGTATATGTGCCTTGTCAAGTAAATGTGTCACAATTTGCTGGTGTTTGCCCTTGTCCTAGTGAGGCTTCCCAGGAGGTAGTAAAGAAGGAGAGAGAAAGAGCCAAGAACCACTGCTGTGGACAGGGTAGAAGGTAATATTAATAAGTCAAAGGGGGATCGAGGAGATCATATCACCTAAGGAGAGAGTGGGGAGTCACAGCGGCTCGAGTGGGTGTGTGCACGTGACAACGAGGCTAAGTGTTGGAGCCGCATCCCCTAAGCGTGTGACGTTGAGCCCCTCTCCAAGAGCCAGAAGCGCCAAGGGTGATCTCCTAGTATAAGCACTCTGCCGAGTTGTGGGTTGGGTTGTCCATAGAGAAGGATCGACGACGACAACACCAACCAACCCACGAGTCTATAAAAAGACACAGATAAACGTTACATAGGCACAAGTCAACGCAGTAAAGACATAGACACTTTCTGTAGGATGAAGAATACATAAAATTTGACAGATTTGTTGAAGACACTCCCGCTACTCCTGCCACCATCTCCCTCCACACTTACAGGGGAACGAGACAAGGATTTTGTTCCGGCGCTTTGCAAGCAACCTGAAAAATTAATCTCTGGCCGGATATTGTTCCCCCGTTCGCAATATTCCGCTGATGAACTCAGGAACAGTTGACGGATATTGCCTTGTGCTACTCCTGTCTGGCAACCACATGAATATATTGACAAAGACAAAAGGCATTTGAACTATATGCTATTTTCGGACCAACATAACAGGAAATACAACCAAAATTTGGCTGTTAAAACAAATGAGCGAGAAATGAATTTTCTTTTTTGTTTCAGACAATTATTTTAACATTTGTACGTGTTTTAGAAGAACTTTGGAGAAGGACAGGAATCATACCAGCGTCATTGGCTACCCCAGGATGGGGATCGAACCAGCGGTATGTGTAACCCAGACGAGTGCCCAGAACGCTCCTAGTCGTACCCCAAAGATATTTTCAATGATATCAGGTTACTGTGACCTCAAAATTTGTTGATCACTGCTTCTCAGTTCTCGGATATATAAGTTCCTTATCTTCACTTCCTTTACATGAGTTATATAGTTGATATGATTTACTGTTCTCTCCTCAGAGTACATTCACTTCTGAACTATTTCTTCAAGTGCAGGTGTGGACAACTATGAGGATGGACACCCCATATACGTCTTAAATGTTTCCTCATCAACAATTTCACTTATCATGGTCAGCATTTCTTCGGTCCTATAGTTCCCAAGCTAATACAAGCTTGTTAAATAACTTGACTTTCATCCAGGTGTCAGGATGACAAAATTCACTCATAGTGACATGTGGTCTGAGTTTTAGGTCTCATAACACCAGAAAATTAAATTTTTTACGCGATTATTTTTTATTTAATACTGTGAAATACGTCACAGTATTGTATTACTGATCTGGGATTTAGATAAGAAAATTAAGAAGTAATCAAGGTTTCATGCAAACAATATATATAAATAAAAATGTAAATGTCCGTTTGTTCAAAATCGCTAATCTTTGAACGTTCTTCACCGATTACTTTGAAACTTTTACACAACGTTCCATTCGCATCCGAGCGGGTTTATATATACTTATTATACAGATGTCACGTCTGAAACGAGAAAAAAACATGTTTTTTTCAAACTGTGTTTTTTCATGTGTTTTTCATTTGTTTTTCATGGGAGGGAAATCTTCAAAACCTCTTTACCGATTGCTTTGAAATTTTGACACAACGTTGCATTCGAATAGGCGCGTTTGTTTATATATCTACTATATCCATGCCACACATGTGACAGGAAAAATCGTTTTTTTTTTTTTTTTAAACAGCGCCATCTGATGGGCGTAAGAGCAACACACACTGTAATCTCCGAAAGTTCTTCGTCGATTGCTCTGAAATTTTAACATAACGTTCCATTCGAATACAAGCGTGTTTTTATGTACAGACTATAGAGATGCCACCCCTGTGACAGGTAAAAACATGCTTTTTTGAAAAACAGTGCCATCTGTTGCACATAATAGCAACTCACGCTATACTAAATATGTTACGTTTCCATTTCAATGATTCCGACAGCATTAATTAATTGAATTTTCTTAAATTTCGATTTATTTTCATTTTGTTTTAATTATTTTGTGTGACATTATGTTGAAATTGAGCTGTGTTGTTAACCATACCGGGCATTTCCTGAGTATAGTTTGTTTTTGTATTTTTTCATTGTTCTGCATTTCGTTTTTTAACTGTTTTTCTTATATTTCAGTGATGGGAACATCAGATCATTTGATGTTCCCAATTTTCTGATAGGAACATCAGATCGTTTGGGAATGCATCGAAAGAGGGAATGGGGAATGTATGGGAGGACAAGAGGACGGGAGTGGGGGATGGTGGGGATGACGAGGGGACAGGAAAGAGGGTAATAGTGGGGTGGACGAGGGGATGGAGCAGTTGGGGATGAAGGGGGACTAGGGAATAGAGGAATGGAGAATGGTGGGGAGGACAAGGGGACAGAGGAGTGGGTGTTAGTGGAAAGGATGAGGGGACGGGGGAGTGGGGAATGGTTGGGAGGAAGAGGGGACGGGGCAGGGGGAATGGTGGGGAGTAATTATAGGTATTTTAATAAATATTAAAACATTTGAATTCATTTTTTAAATAATTTAATAAATATAATAAATATTTTAATATATCTAACAAATATTTTAATAAATATAACAACAATTTTTGTAAATCTAACAAATATTTTAATAAATATAACAAATATTTTGATCAATACAATAAATGTTTGTATTATTATTATTTTGTTTACAAATATTTTAATCAATATAACAAATACATGTATTTATATCACAAATATTTTATTTATTCAAAACTTTTTTATGCATATAGATTTTATCGAATTTCAAGTATCAAAATTATTTAATAATATTAGAAGAACTAAATGTGTATCATATATTAATAGAAGCTTGAGAGAAGCGTTTAGAAGCGAGTGTAGAGGCGCGGGTCATGCTCTGTTAAAGGTAAGATATTTACCTTGAGTAATAAGATACTTGATTATGCTCCAAGACGGACCGAAACGTCGTCTCTCCCTTTATTTTCAGATGTGTGTAATGGGTGTTTAGTTATCAGCCAGGTTATTGTGACTTGCTGTCTGCATGATCCTGCTCCTCCCCGAGAGTTAGCTTTTCTATATACCCCGCGCTAAGCTGGTTATATTCCATTCACCTGGACTCGAACCCTGGACCCCAGGCATGTGAGGTCGAAGCTCTATAGACCGAGTAATTGAGTGGTCTTAATAAGGAAAGTTTTATAAGCGTGTTATACGTTTGTAATTTGGCTTTTATCAAAGATTCCGTCTTGTTTCGTTTCATTCCTTTAAGAAAAAGGTGATTCCGGAATTTTGTTTAATTTTCAGCAGGAACTATCATCATTAAGCTGCCGATTATCCCTCACCATCTGATGTAAAAATAATATAATTTGTGAAAGGAATCTCAGAACTAAATTCTGCATCAAATAATAGTTTTGTTAGTTTTGCTACTTTTTAAACCAAACTACTAAATTAACTCCAAGAATTCCTTTCGTATTATGAATAACAAAAGAGGTTCGCCCCTTCCCGCAGCCCGACCACCTTCCTCCTCTCTGCATTTTAGAGTCGTTAAGGAATTACCTCAATTAGCCATAATGAGAGAGTGCAGACTGGGGCAAATGTCCGTGAGCACAATATTTACATGTTCAATTATAGCTGTTAATTACGACCCCTCCGGTCGATTGGCTAATTGGTACTTTGAGACGCAATATTTCAATAGGAAAGGTGTTGGTAGTCTAAACAAAGATTAAGTGCACGTACGTGAGAGAGAGAGAGAGAGAGAGAGAGAGAGAGAGAGAGAGAGAGAGAGAGAGAGAGAGAGAGAGAGAGAGAGAGAGAGAGAGAGAGAGAGAGAGAGAGAGAGAGAGAGAGAGAGAGAGAGAGAGAGAGAGAGAGAGAGAGAGAGAGAGAGAGAGAGAGAGAGAGAGAGAGAGAGAGAGAGAGAGAGAGAGAGAGAGAGAGAGAGAGAGAGAGACAGACAGACAGAGAGAGAGAGACAGAGACAGACAGACAGACGGACAGACAGACAGACGGACAGACAGACAGGGACAGAAAACAAAATCAAAATAAAGATTGAGTCAGAACACTATGATATTCAAAACTGTCTAAAACAGAAGTGGACTGAAAAAGAGATCATTTTACTCCTGTTCGATCATTTTACTCCTGTTCGAATTAATCTTTTAGCTGCTAAAGAAAACAGATTTGAAATTAAATTCCTATGGATACCATCACATGTTGGCATCTCAAGGAATGACACTGTTGATATGCTTACAAAGACAGCCTGTAGAAAACTAGTGGTAGAAATTGATATGGGTGTTTCATTAGTAGTGACAAAGAGAATACTTAAACAAATATCTAATGAAGATCTCACCGACCTAACAAATTCACCAAGACCTGAAAGTTGTAGCATTAAATATTATGATAGAATTCGTGAGGAGACATTCACATAAGGGATTACCAGAACAAGAACCCGGCAATGTAATGTTATAGTATTTTATCAAATCATCTCATTCTTTGGGGCACACGTGAGGAACACAAATGCGAACAAGCCTGAATGGTCCCCAGGACTATATGCAACTGAAAACTCACACCCCAGAAGTGACTCGAACCCATACTGCCAGGAGCAACGCAACTGGTATGTACAGTGTGTTCCTTACGTGTGCATACGTGGAGAAGGATAGGAAGCTGCCCTTTCTAGATGTAACAGTCATGGAAATGAGTGGAGGTTTCCACACTGCAGTCTAGAATAAGGAAACATAGGAATGTGCCTCAATGCCAACAGTGACTGCCCAGACAGGTACTAGAGGAGTGTCGTTAACGCTTATGTCGACCGTGCTCTCAGCCACAGCTCAGGATGGAAGCAAGTCCATGAAGAACTCTGTAGGGTAAGGCAGGTCCTAGTCAACAACAGCTTCTCCAATGGTTTCGTTGAAGACATCATAAGAAGGAAGGTGAAACGCCATGCAACCTCTGAAGAGACAACTAACACAACACCTTTACCCCCTATTAGACTATTTTACAGGAACTTCTTTTCCACAGCTCATAAAACGGAGGAAAAGGTCCTGAAAGATATTGTTAATATAATACGTTATCCCTACAGACAAAAATCAGAAGATACATTTGACGATCTACTACAAAACCAAGAAAACGGCCAACCTACTCATGAGAAACTCTCCAGACACAAAGCAGAACGCTTTGAAAGAGACCAATGTCGTCAATGCCTTCAAATGCCCACTTGGGGACTGTAAGCCTCAAATAATTCAGTATAAAGGCAAGACAACAACATCTCTTTCCAGGCGATTAACGATGCATAAGCAACAGGGCTCCATTAAGGAACATATAATCTCTTCCCATAACCAGACCATCACCAGAGAAGTCTTAACAAAAAACACGGAAATCATCGATAGATACAGCGACAGCAGGCGGCTAGATATCTGCGAGGCACTTCACATTAAGAAGCCGACACCAGCAATCAACAGCCAATTAATGCACAACTATATTCTACCCACTTCAAGACTCCGCACCAATATAGACGCATCAAGAAATATGGGCCAATAGGCCCTCTGCAGTTACTTCCATTCTTCCCTTTAACTTACAAAATATTATACCCATTGTTTCGTGTTCTGTCTTAAGTTGAAAGTTTGTTTTCACCTCATCCAAAACTGTTGTAACATATCACCTCACCCAAATGCAGGTATAAAAAATCGAAGATGTTTAAGCTCTGTTCAGTTATAGTTGTGTGTGTGTAAACTAAAGTCTTTGAAAATGTAATAAGTTTTACGAAACGCGCTCAAGTGTCGCGTCAGAATAGAAATAAAAATGAATTTTGGAGAATTGATTTTTCAGTTACCATCAACAGTGAAGATAAATGTAAGAAATATTGAGAAAATTCGTGTTAGAATTATTAATCTTACTTTTTCGGTCATATTTAATAATATATGTCTACAGGAAAGACTGCTACCAAAATATTTACATATATATATATACATATATATATATATATATATATATATATATATATATATATATATATATATATATATATATATATATATATATATATATATATATATATATATATATATATATATATATATATATATATATATATATATATATATATATATATATATATATATATATATATATATATATATATATATTGGTGTATACTGGCAGCAGGTTTTCTTTCAAACATGTTTCATTGAATATGACCGCATATTCTGTATTTATTATTTTCTGGTTTAGGGCTTCTATCCCTCTAACTATTTTCTTAGCATCAGGGCTTAATTGAAATAGGAGTTCTCCAAAACTCATTTTCGTACTTTTAAGGTGAAGAAAAGAAGTGATTTACTATAGAGTGTATTACACTTATTTGTATAATTTGCACGACGTTTCGAACCTCCATGGTTCATTCTCAAGTGAACAGATCTTACAATACTAGTTGATTGTATACCCGCATTAGGTCAGGTGATAATACAATGAAGGTGAAAACATGGGGGGATACATAAGGGATAAACATAGGGGCTGCAGAAGGCTTATTGGCCCATACGAGGCATCTCCTATCTAAACACAAAGATTAATCCAGTGTAATTGGCCTGTTATGTTGGACATTGTCTTCTGTGTTGGCATCGATATGTTCTTGTCTTGTCCTTACTCTCATGGTGGGTAGAGTAAATAGTTCCGTGATTTGGGTGTTCATGGTAGGTCGCTCTATTCTTATGAATAGAGCGACCTACCATGAAGTTTTCCTGATCTAATATATTTTCTTTAATTTTTTTCTTATGAAATGATAAAGCTACCCATTTCATTACGTATGAGGTCAATTTTTTTATTGGAGTTAAAATTAACGTAGATATATGACCGAACCTAACCAACCCTACCTAACCTAACCTATCTTTATAGGTTAGGTTAGGTTAGGTAGCCGAAAAAGATAGGTTAGGTTAGGTTAGGTAGGTTAGGTAGTCGAAAAACAATTAATTCATGAAAACTTGGCTTAATAGGCAAATTGGGCCTTGCATAGTAGGCTGAGTTGTAATAGCCAGAACCTAATAGCCAGAACGCACTTCTCTGCTTACTATGCAAGGCCCGATTTGCCTAATAAGCCAAGTTTTCATGAATTAATTGTTTTTCGACTACCTAACCTAACCTAACCTAACTTTTTCTGCTACCTAACCTAACCTAACCTATAGAGATAGGTTAGGTTAGGTTAGGTAGGGTTGGTTATGTTCGGTCATATATCTACGATAATTTAAATCCAATAAAAAAAATTGACTTCATACATAATGAAATGGGTAGCTTTATCATTTCATAAGAAAAAAATAGAGAAAATATATTAGTTCAGGAAACCATTGGAGAAGCCGTTATTGACTAGGACCTGCCTTACCCTACAGAGTTCTTCCTACAGAGAAGAACTCTGTAGGGTAAGGCAGGTCCTAGTCAATAACGGGTTCTCCAATGGTTTCATCGAAAACATCATAAGAAGGAAAGTGAAAAGCCATGCAACCTCTGAAGAGACAACTAACACAACACCTATACCCCATATTAGACTATTTTACAGGAACTTCTTTTCCACAGCTCATAAAACGGAGGAAAGGGTCCTGAAAGATATTGTTAATAGAAACGTTTTCCCTACAGACAAAAATCAGAGGATACAACTGACGATTTACTATAAAACCAGAAAAACGGCCAGCCTACTCATGAGAAACTCTCCAGACACAAAACAGAACGCTTTAAAAGAGACTAACGTCGTCTATGCCTTCAAATGCCCACTTGGGGCCTGTAAGCTCCAAAAAACCCAGTATATAGGCAAGACAACAACATCTCTTTCTAGGCGTTTAACGATGCATAAGCAACAGGGCTCCATTAAGGAACATATAATCTCTTCCCATAACCAAACCATCGCCAGAGAAATCCTAGTAAACAACACAGAAATCATCGATAGATACAGCGATAGCAGGCGGCTTGGCGTTTGCGAGGCACTACACATCAAGAAGTCAACAGCCAATTATTGCACAACTATATTCTACCCACCTCAAGACTCCGCTCCAATATAGAAGCATCAAGAAATATGGACCAATAGGCTTTCTACAAACACTTCTATTCAATACCCATTGTTTCTGTTCTGTCTTGTGTTGATACTTTTAATACCCTATTAATATCCCCTCTTGTTTTGTCTTGTGTTAATGCCACATCACCCCTCCCACCTCACTCAAATGTAGATATAAAATCAGAGATGCGTAAGTTCTAATCAGTTGTGTATTTTTGAAGTCTTTGAAAATGTAATAAGTTTTACGAAACGCGCCCGTGTCGCGTCAGACTAGAAATAAAAATGAATTTTGGAGAAGTGATTTTTGATTTACCTCCAACAGTGAAGCGTAATGTACGAAAGATTGAGAAAATTCGTGTTAGAATTATTAATCGTACTTTTTCGGTCATATTTAATAATATATATATATATATATATATATATATATATATATATATATATATATATATATATATATATATATATATATATATATATATATATATATATATATATGTCGTACCTAGTAGCCAGAACGCACTTGTCAGCCTACTATGCAAGGCCCGATTTGCCTAATAAGCCAAGTTTTCCTGATCTAATATATTTGCTCTAATTTTTTTCTTATGAAATGATAAAGCTACCCATTTCATTACGTATGAGGTCAATTTTTTTATTGGAGTTAAAATTAACGTAGATATATGACCGAACCTAACCAACCCTACCTAACCTAACCTAACCTATCTTTATAGGTTAGGTTAGGTAGCCGAAAAAGATAGGTTAGGTTAGGTTAGGTAGGTTAGGTAGTCGAAAAACAATTAATTCATGAAAACTTGGCTTACTAGGCAAATTGGGCCTTGCATAGTAGGCTGAGTTGTAATAGCCAGAACCTAATAGCCAGAACGCACTTCTCTGCCTACTATGCAAGGCCCGATTTGCCTAATAAGCCAAGTTTTCATGAATTAATTGTTTTTCGACTACCTAACCTAACCTAACCTAACTTTTTCTGCTACCTAACCTAACCTAACCTATAGAGATAGGTTAGGTTAGGTTAGGTAGGGTTGGTTATGTTCGGTCATATATCTACGATAATTTAAATCCAATAAAAAAATTGACTTCATACATAATGAAATGGGTAGCTTTATCATTTCATAAGAAAAAAATAGAGAAAATATATTAGTTCAGGAAATCTTGGCTTATTAGGCAAATCGGGCCTTGCATAGTAGGCTGAGAAGTGCATTCTGGCTACTAGGTACGACATATATATATACTCCATACATATATATATATATATATATATACATATATATATATATATATATATATATATATATATATATATATATATATATATATATATTTATATATATACATATATAAACTACTCCAAGCTTGTACTAAAGAGGCACCCTTCTTGAGCCCGGATGGACACATGTATAAGCAAGTAGACGAGGTCGCCATGGGTTCTCCCCTAGGTGTCCTGTTTGCAAACTTCTACATGGGTACCATCGAGCAAAAAGTCTTAGTCGACATGAACTTGAAACCGGCCATATACTGCAGGTATGTTGACGACATTTTTACACAGGTACCTGATGTCAGACATCTGCAGGAGCTGAAGGAGGCATTTGAGCAGAATTCTGTGTTGCGTTTCACTTACGAGATGGAGAAGGATGGGAAGCTGCCCCTTCTAGATGTAACAGTCATGGAAAGGAGCGGAGTTTTCCACACTGGGGTCTACACTATGGAAACAAACATAGGAATGTGCCTGAATGCCAACAGTGACTGCCAGGACAGGTACAAGAGGAGTGTTGTTAACGCTTATGTCGACCGTGCCCTCAGCCACAGCTCAGAATGGAAGCAAGTCGACGAAGAACTCTGTAGGGTAAGTCAGGTCCTAGTCAACAACGGCTTCTCCAATGGTTTCGTGGAAGACATCATAGGAAGGAAAGTGAAACGCCATGCAACCTCTGAAGAGACAACTAACACAACACCTATACCCCCTATTAGACTACTTTACAGGAACTTCTTTTCCACAGCCCATAAAACGGAGGAAAGGGTCCTGAAAGATATTGTCAGTAGAAACGTTATCCCTACAGACAAAAATCAGAAGATACAACTGACAATTTGCTATAAAACCAAAAAAAAACTGCCAGTCTACTCATGAGACAAAAAGCAGAACGTTTTAAAAGAGACCAACGTCGTCTATGCCTTAAAATGCCCTCTTGGGGATTGTAAGCCTCAAAAAACTCAGTATATAGGCAAGACAACAACATCTCTTTCCAGGCGTTTAACGATGCATAAGCAACAGGGCTCCATTAAGGAACATATAGCCTCTTCCCACGACCAAACCATCACCAGAGAAATCTTAGCAAACAACACAGAAATCATCGATAGATACAGCGATAGCAGGCGGCTTGACGTCTGCGAGGCACTACACATCATGAAGTCAACACCAGCAATCAACAGCCAATTAATGCACAACTATATTCTACCCACTTCAAGGCTCCGCTCCAATATAGAAGCATCAAGAAATATGGGCCAATAAAAATAGCCCATATTCTGCAGCCCTTCTGCAGTTACCTACTTTTAATTCCTGTTTGTATTTCATTGTTTCGTGTTCTGTCTTGTGTTAAAAGTTTTTTTCACCTCATCCAAAACTATTGTAACATGTCACTTCACCCAAATGTAGGTATAAAAACTCGAAAGATGTTTAAGCTCTATTCAGTTAAAGTTGTGAGGGTTTGTGTAAAACTAAAGTCTTTGAAAATGTAATAAGTTTTACGAAATGCGCTCAAGTGTCGCGTCAGACTAGAAATAAAAATGAATTTTGGAGAATTGATCTTTGAATTACCATCAACAGTGAAAAGAAACGTAAGAAAGATCGAGAAATTTCGTGTTAAAATTATTAATCTTACTTTTTCGGTCATATTTAATAATATATGTCTACAGGAAAGACTGCTACCAAAATATACTAATATATATATATATATATATATATATATATATATATATATATATATATATATATATATATATATATATATATATATATATATATATATATATATATATATATATATATATATATATTAATCTTACTTTTTCGGTCATATTTAATAATATATGTCTACAGGAAAGACTGCTACCAAAATATACTAATATATATATATATATATATATATATATATATATATATATATATATGTCGTACCTAGTAGCCAGAACTCACTTCTCAGCCTACTATTCAAGGCCCGATTTGCCTAATAAGCCAAGTTTTCCTGAATTAATATATTTACTATAATTTTTTTCTTATGAAATGATAAAGCAACCCTTTTCTCTATGTATGAGGTCAATTTTTTTTTATTTGAGTTAAAATTAACGTAGATATATGACCGAACCTAACCAACCCTACCTAACCTAACCTAACCAATATTTATAGGTAAGGTTAGGTTAGGTAGCCAAAAAAAGCTAGGTTAGGTTAGGTTAGGTAGGTTAGGTAGACGAAAAAACATTAATTCATGAAAACTTGGCTTATTAGGCAAATCGGGCCTTGAATAGTAGGCTGAGAAGTGCGTTCTGGCTATTAGGTACGACATATATATATATATATATATATATATATATATATATATATATATATATATATATATATATATATATATATATATATATATATATATATATATATATATATATATATATATATATATATATATATATATATATATATATATATATATATATATATATATATATATATATATATATATATATATATATATATATATATATATATATATATATATATATATATATATATATATATATATATATATATATATATATATATATATATGACAATGTCAGACCACGGAGGAAAAATGAAACAGGAAATTTTCTTAAGTACTTTCGTATATTAAATACATCTTCAGAAGGTCATTTTACAGATCGAGTGATGGGTATAAATAGGCAGGAAGGAGTGGTGAAGTAAGGTGAGGTACAATACTTGGACAACGCAGACGGCCCATTGGCCCATCAGATGCACCCAATTGACACATCCGATGTAGCCCAATGGCCCATCTGATACAGCAGACATACAAGCATAACATATAGGTAATTATAACATAAAGAAGTAAATATATACAATAAATTAGTGAGACAAATGTTTTTCAATGATTCTACTTAAATCGCCCTTTAGCTGATCTATTAGAAATGGATCTAAGTTATATAGACCACTGCTAATATTCAAATTACTTTCTTTGGTGATCTGTATCAAAGCAGATTCAATTATGTTTCTGTTATAGGTGCTTTTACAATTTGTTATTGAAGAAGCACTCTCCCAATCAATTTGGTGAGCTTTTTCTGACAAATGCACAAACAAAGCATTAGACAATCGGCCATGTCTTACAGAGTATTTATGTTGCGATATTCTACATTTTAAATCTTTAGATGTTTGCCCGACATAGAACTTATTACATTCCTTACAAGGTATTTTATAAATGACGCAATTATCACTACGAGGGCTGTTCCTTACTAATAGCTTACCAACAGTGTTTTCGTAGCTAAACATTACATCTATATTAAAAAGTTTCAAGGCCTTGACAATATTCTCAAACCCAGAGAAATATGGTAAACATAACACATTCTTTGGGCGAATCCTTTCACTGCATACATTATTATAATATGTACGACGAGCTTTGTTACGACAAACTTCCAAAAAATTCAGTGGGTAACAAAGCTTAAGACCAATCGAATCAATATTCTTAAATTCTTCATCTAAGAATTCTGGACTCACAACTCGAAGAGCTCTTAGATACATAGAAGAAAAAATTGACTTTTTTACATTGTATTTATGCCCTGAAAAATAATGAACATAAGATAAATTGTTCGTAGGTTTTCTGTAAACACTAAACTTTAATGAAGAGTTTTCCCTATGAATAAGCACATCTAAGAATGGCAAACATTTATCAATTTCAGTCTCCATAGTAAATTTTATGGAGGTGACTTGGTCATTAAGTTTGGCAACGGTTTGGCCGTCTGCGTTGTCCAAGTATTGTACCTCACCTTACTTCACCACTCCTTCCTGCCTATTTATACCCATCACTCGATCTGTAAAATGACCTTCTGAAGATGTATTTAATATACGAAAGTACTTAAGAAAATTTCCTGTTTCATTTTTCCTCCGTGGTCTGACATTGTCACATTCTTAATCACGTGTTTATTTTCGTGATATACACACATATATATATATATACATATATATATATATATATATATATATATATATATATATATATATATATATACTATATAGGGTCCCCCCCTATATATATATATATATATATATATATAAATATATATATATATATATATATATATATATATATATATATATATATACATATATATATATAGGGGGGGGACCACCTCTGGTGCAATTATAGGGACCCACAGCCTCAGAGAAGGGAACACAGAGCATTCAGGGAAAAACTTGTCATTTAACTCTGAATACGAAAGAGTGTTCGCTTCTCCTACCACCCCCTTGTTTTTTTATTATGGTGTACACTTTATTATGCAAGGTTATACAGTTACATATATGATTTTATACAAAAAATAAACATTAGGAGAACACAAGAAAAAGTTCGCTTCCTAGAGGCTGTTGATTTCCTACAGTAGTTAACAGTAGTTTGTACAGTAGTTCCTGCAGTAGTTTGTTGTAGTTAACAAAGCGGGAAGACTTGTTCATAATATATATCGAAGACTGTTAAGTATATTAGTGATAAGATTCTGAACATCACCTGGAAGAAACGTAAAATTTTATAATATATTAACAATCTAGGCATAGGTTGACTTAGTTTAGGTTAGGTTAAAAAAGAATAATCACATGAAAGAAAAAGTTATTGCAACTCTACATATCTACTTATAGATATGGTACAGTGTGAGTACAGTTACATACAGATTACTCACAGTGAGATATGATGCATGAGCTAACTCAAGCGACGTCTTTTGTTTAGTGGCGGAGTTGGTTACCATTTCGGTGACCTGGCATCATCCCACGGAATGTCTCCTGTGCAACACTCTGCACGTCCACTGGGATAGTGTGGGTGTGTGTGGGTACGTGATTGTAACCTTTCTACCTACGTACACTGGGATAGTGTGGGTTTGTGTGGGTACCTGACTGTAACTTTTCTACCAACGTTCACTGGGATAGTGTGGGTGTGTGTGTGGGTACGTGATTGTAACCTTTCTACCAACGTTTACTGGGATTGTGTGGATGTGTGTGTGGGTACGTGATTGTAACCTTTCTACCAACGTTTACTGGGATTGTGTGGATGTGTGTGTGGGTACGTGATTGTAACCTTTCTACTACACTGGGGAGAGTGTAAGGCGTGTCAGGGAAATTAAAGTTATATATTTCCCAAATGTAAAATTTGATGTAAAATATTAAACCTTTTAGTTTAAATATTATTTTGATCCGGTATGTGATCCCATTTTGTGAGAGTGAAGCCTTTCTCTCACTCATCCACGGGATGGGAATGGGGTCCTCGCTGGACAAATTTAACTAGCAAAAACTCTCACTCTTTGCGTTAGAGCCTCTTCGGAACAAGGAGATGTTAGTGTGATAAAATGTTAATAACTCTTTTTGTATATGGTAACAAACTTTTTAAAAGCGCATGAATGCTGGATTAGCCAATTATGTGGTTCATCTCCAGGGCCCATTATGTTGTTCTGTAGCATTTTGATCTGCCCTTTACAGGATGGGGGAAATGGGTGCACTGCCCTTTCACAAGATGGGGTGACTGGGTGCACTGCCCTTTAGAGGATGAGGTGACTGGGTGCACTTCCCTTCACCGGATGGGGCGGTGGGATGGGTGCCCTGCTATTCATAGGCTGATGTAATGGGTGCACTTCCCTTCACAGGATGGGGGGGAATGGGTGCACTGCCCTTCACAGGATGGGGTGATTGGGTGCACTTCCCTTCACAGGATGTCGGAAATGGGTGAACGGCCCTTCACAGGATGGGGGGTGGGGACTGAGTTCCCACCCGCACACAGGATTTGTGAATTGTCACAGGATGAGGGGGACGGGAAGGGAATTATCAGGGGAAAGCGCCAAGCCATTACGGTCATATATAGCACTGTGAAGGAGTCAGAATTAGGATGTGGGATGGGACGATGGGAAAGGAATGGTGAGCGGGGGGGGGGGGGGTTGCCCCCAGTCTCCCCCGCTCACAGGAAGGTGATGGGGAGCCAACCACCCGCGGAGAGCAGGTTAATAAGACCGCAACAATAGCACATACGAACTTCTTTAACCCTTGAATCGTTCTTGGCAGCTTAGTCGACGTATACTAAACTCTGTACGAGCCTTGAATGTTAATACTTTTACGTACAAACTTGTTGAACTTTGGCGCTCGTAATTTGTTTAATAAATACAGACTAAGAAGCTTGGGTCGAATTAGGAGGTAGAGACCTCGTATATTTACTACAAGGGTTACAAGGTTGTAGTTTACAAGGAAATAGGTTACGAGGTTGAGCCCTTACGGCTTTGACTATTACCTTGCAATGAGCGTATTTCATGCCCTAATTCTGCCAGGAATCAGTACAGTGTGATTGTGAGGGAGTGTGAGTCAGTGTGGTCGCCCAAAACCTGACACACACACATCTGCCTCCCGTATCTTACTGAATTCTCCACGGAAACCCTCACACAGGACTGAAACGCCTGACTAATTACTTAGAGAAGTAAAAAAATATTGTAAACAAAATACATAACCTCAAATATCCTCCTAATCTGTCATCGAGGGAGAAACCATACATATGTGCAGACATAAATGTTGAGTCACATATATGCAGCCATAGATGTACAAGGATTCACAAGACTTTAGAGTGGAAAGAATCACCCATTTAGTCAGTGTCAGAGTAGTTAACAGATGGAACGCATTAAAAAGTGATGTGGTGGAGGCATATGTAGAGCCAATTAAAGATACTTCAACTAGTTCCTTTACAAACCTCAATACTCCTGGCCATTTATGATAATGAACACAAACATTACGTTTAATTCAGTTCAGAAACTTGTAAAGTTCATAGTTAAACGTCTTAAAATAACAAAGATATATGATTGGTGAAGATTTTTAACTAGTTCAGAAGAGTTTTTTCTGATAAATACTCTATTTTTTTGTATACAAGTAAATATATATGGCGGGTATGCATATGATCTGAGCGAACGGTTTTGGAACAATAGACTCTACTGTTCAATTTATTCGAATAAAAATTAAAAAAACATTAGCTGAGTTAAGTTATTAACCACTTAAACCACATATTAACTACATATTAACATCTATTAACTCACTGCTCCAGGATATTAACCACATTACAGCCGTAGATAAGAAGTCACCTTAAAAATTATGTTGTCTTTAGAATTACTTCCGGTAGTTAAATGAAAAAAACATGAAACTAATTACCTATTTTTCTTACACATAAAGATGAGATTATATATTTTTGTTTAACCGGACAAGAAAATATGTGACATTTTGTAAATTACAAACTTCAGCTGATGGTATTGGCCAATATGTGCGGGAGCGGTGTTGGAAAAAATTATGACTCTTATACCATCACGCTTTTAAGCTGAAATTCGAGAAACAGGCAGACAAATGCATGGTAGTATGATAACTGTGGGTTCTCTGTAATATTTGTCTCTTTATGTGTAAAGTTCCTGCGGACATGGCCTCATCATCTCATGCATTCATTCACTGTCTGCTACAAGAGTTTTTCGAGTGCTGGCAGGTATGTGCGCGGGGTTTATGGCAGGTCTGAGTGCTGGCAGGTATGTGCCTGGGGTTTATGGCAGGTCTGAGTGCTGGCAGGTATGTGCGCGGGGTTTATTGCAGGTCTGAGTGCTGGCAGGTGTGGGTTTCTAAGGCAGTTCTAAGTGCTGATAGGTGTGTTTTTTAAGGCAGTTCAGAGGATTGATAGATTTTTTTTTTACATGAGTATTGCCAGATGTAGATTTTCAAATCATTCTTGATATAGCCCCATTTTCATTTATCTGAAAGTTTCCACTGCTATTCATAGGTTTTGTGCAGCACTTCTGATGGAGTACTGACAGAAGCGATATTCTATGTCATCCAATATGGATATCCAGTCAATAAGCAACTATTTTCGCCCATGTCAGTTCAGGTTAAAGGTCGTACCCAAACACCTCATTGATTTGTGTCTCCTAACGTTCCCAGTGAAGCCGGAGCTAATGCAGAGAGAGAGAGATAGATGGATGAGAGAGAGAGAGACAGAGAGAGGGAGAGATCGTACCTGAATTCACAGAATACTGGCAATTGGGCCCCGTTAAGATCTCCGAGGATCCCTAGATAAGCCGTAAGACATCATTCACAATGCAGTGTGTTCAATGTCCCTCATTCCAGGGGCATCGCCGAATGATTACCTAACGATGCTCTGTATAGCTCTGTGTTCATTGTTCCTCATTCCATAGTGCCAGAGGCATCACTGATTCGTGCCCTGGCACTTGGGTCAACTTCTCAATCTTTACCTTCATCACTTGATGAGGGGAAATGTACGCATCTTTTTATAATAGGTGTTGTGGGTGTCTGAGCGCCTCACCATAACCGGTTTCGGTTGCTTTCGCGTTGGTTTCCATTTAATAATTCAGTTGTACAGTTTCCAAACTATACAGCTGACAGTTCTACACCAGACGAGTCTCTTCATGATAACTAGGCGACTGTTAGCCGCTGTTGGCGACCGCAACTTCTCACGCAATATTCTATGTTACCTGCATCAAATTGTGTTAGCCAGCTTTACATGTTTTGGGAGGAGGAGGGAGATGGTGAGTGAGGAGAGACGGAGAGGGAGGGAGATGGTGAGTGAGGAGAGACGGAGTGGGAGGGTGATGGTGAGTGAGGAGAGACAGAGAGGAAGGGAGATGGTGAGTGAGAAGAGAGAGAATGAGTTAGAGGAAGAGTGTCGGAGAACAGGAGGGAGTGAGAGGAAGAGTGAGGGAGAGGTTGAGTTAAGCTGAGCTAGAGATGATGAGTTTATGAGTCAATGAGACCCAGAAATGGGAATAACAAAGCATGGACGTAATTAAGAACAATTAACGTATATGTAGCGTGTGCTGATTGGCTCCCACCTTGCACTTGGCGAGTGGCACCTATCAGTGATAACCTGATACGTGTCACTGACAACAAGATACATGCCACTGACAACATGATACATGCCTCTGACAACAAGATACATGCCTCTGACAACAAGATACGTGCCACTGACAACAAGATACGTGCCTCTGACAACAAGATACATGCCACTGACAACAAGATACATGCCTCTGACAACAAGATACATGCCTCTGACAACAAGATACATGCCTCTGACAACAAGATACGTGCCTCTGACAACAAGATACATGCCACTGACAACAAGATACGTGCCACTGACAACAAGATACATGCCTCTGACAACAAGATACGTGCCTCTGACAACAAGATACATGCCACTGACAACAAGATACATGCCTCTGACAACAAGATACATGCCACTGACAACAAGATACATGCCTCTGACAACAAGATACATGCCTCTGACAACAAGATACATGCCACTGACAACAAGATACGTGCCACTGACAACACGATACGTGCCACTGACAACAAGATACATGCCACTGACAACAAGATACATGCCACTGACAACAAGATACATGCCTCTGACAACATGATACATGCCACTGACAACAAGATACTTGCCACTGACAACAAGATACATGCCTCTGACAACACGATACGTGCCACTGACAACAAGATACGTGCCACTGACAACAAGATACGTGCCACTGACAACACGATACGTGCCACTGACAACACGATACGTGCCACTGACAACAGGATACGTGCCACTGACAACAGGATACGTGACACTGACAACAAGATACGTGCCACTGACAACAAGATACGTGCCACTGACAACAAGATACGTGCCACTGACAACAGGATACGTGCAACTGACAACAGGATACGTGACACTGACAACAAGATACGTGCCACTGACAACAAGATACGTGCCACTGACAACAAGATACGTGCCACTGACAACAAGATACGTGCCACTGACAACAAGATACGTGCCACTGACAACAAGATACGTGCCACTGACAACAAGATACGTGCCACTGACAACAAGATACATGCCTCTGACAACAAGATACGTGCCACTGACAACAAGATACATGCCTCTGACAACAAGATACATGCCACTGACAACAAGATACGTGCCACTGACAACAAGATACGTGCCACTGACAACAAGATACATGCCACTGACAACAAGATACGTGCCACTGACAACAAGATACGTGCCACTGACAACAAGATACGTGCCACTGACAACAATATACATGCCACTGACAGCAAGATACATGCCTCTGACAACATGATACATGCCACTGACAACAAGATACGTGCCACTGACAACAAGATACATGCCTCTGACAACACGATACGTGCCACTGAAATCAAGATACGTGCCACTGACAACAAGATACGTGCCACTGACAACACGATACGTGCCACTGACAACACGATACGTGCCACTGACAACAGGATACGTGCCACTGACAACAGGATACGTGACACTGACAACAAGATACGTGCCACTGACAACAAGATACGTGCCACTGACAACAAGATACGTGCCACTGACAACAGGATACGTGCAACTGACAACAGGATACGTGACACTGACAACAAGATACGTGCCACTGACAACAAGATACGTGCCACTGACAACAAGATACGTGCCACTGACAACAAGATACGTGCCACTGACAACAAGATACGTGCCACTGACAACAAGATACGTGCCACTGACAACAAGATACATGCCTCTGACAACAAGATACGTGCCACTGACAACAAGATACATGCCTCTGACAACAAGATACATGCCACTGACAACAAGATACGTGCCACTGACAACAAGATACGTGCCACTGACAACAAGATACATGCCACTGACAACAAGATACGTGCCACTGACAACAAGATACATGCCACTGACAACAAGATACATGCCACTGACAACAAGATACATGCCTCTGACAACACGATACGTGCCACTGATAACAAGATACGTGCCACTGACAACAAGATACATGCCACTGACAACAAGATACGTGCCACTGACAACAAGATACATGCCTCTGACAACACGATACGTGCCACTGACAACAAGATACGTGCCACTGACAACAAGATACGTGCCACTGACAACAGGATACGTGTCACTGATAACAAGATACGTGCCACTGACAACACGATACGTACCACTAACAACACGATACGTACTTACCTATTTGTGCTTGCGGGGGTAAAGCTTTGGTCCCGCCTCTCAACTGTCAATCAACTGGTGTACAGATTCCTGAGCCTACTGGGCTCTATCATATCTACATTTGAAACTGTGTATGGAGTCAGCCTCCACCACATCACTGCCTAATGCATTCCATCCGTTAACTACTCTGACACTGAAAAAGTTCCTTCTAACGTCTCTGTGGCTCATGTGGGTACTCAATTTCCACCTGTGTCCCCCTTGTTCGCGCACCGCCAGTGTTGAATAGTTTATCCTTGTTTACCCGGTCGATTCCTCTGAGTATTTTGTAGGTTGTGATCATGTCTCCCCTTACTCTTCTGTCTTCCAGTGTCGTAAGGTGCATTTCCCGCAGCTTTTCCTCGTAACTCATGCCTCTTAGTTCTGGGGACTAGTCTAGTGGCATACCTTTGGACTTTTTCCAGCTTCGTCTCGTGCTTGACAAGGTACGGGCTCCATGCTGGGGCCGCATACTCCAGGATTGGTCTTACATATGTGGTGTACAAGATTCTGAATGATTCCTTACACAGATTCCTGAACGCCGTTCTGATGTTAGCCAGCCTCGCATCTGCCGCAGACGTTATTCTTTTTATGTGGGCTTCAGGAGACAGGTTTGGTGTGATATCAACTGTGTGTGTGTGTGTGTGTGTGTGTGTGTGTGTGTGTGTGTGTGTGTGTGTGTGTGTGTGTGTGTGTGTGTGTGTGTGTGTGTGTTCCATTATTTTATGTTTTATCTCTTTGCATCTAACAAATCACTCGGAAAACCTCTCTAACTTAATTAACAGAATAAGGCAATAGAATATTGTCCACTCATAATAATATGTATGTGTTGTCCTTAATAATCAAGGATTTCCTTGTTTTGACATTTGGTGCCTCAACTTTATAACTACTTACCTTCCATCTAACCAATATCAACCTCACTTCATTATTTACACAACATTTGATAGACACAACCGCCAGAGGATATAGGCGAATTTGTATTCAGCCCATTTTGTAATGTCTTTACATTTTAAAAGCCACATTGATATTAAAATTTCTAGGTGTGTATATGGGAGATTTGTCTATGTTTTACGTGTAAGGATGTACAAGCAGACTAAGAAAAGTGTGAATCTATCTTAGGTTTGGACATAAAATTCTTAGTCATGTCGGGTGACCAGTAAATAGGTAGAGATCATACTAGTGGGAGCTATATCTCCACCAGTCAGGCAGACAGTTCGTACGACAGACGCCACTGAGCTGACAATCGGCCTTGCAGGATTATTGACTTTATGCGTCTTAATAAAGCCATTCATATATGGCAAAGATGATGATTTAGTCTTAAGTTATGTAATAATTGTAATATTCTTAAGTAAATTTCTCAAATTCTTTTTTAAAATACGCCATGACTTTCTCAGTAAGATCTTTACTTTTTGTCAGGCAAGTATTCTTATCATTAAGAAGCTCTTCCATTATATTTACGTAGTGTCGTTCATGATGACAACCTTGTCAGGAGACAGAAATTTTCCATCTCCCTTGCCCATTGAATGGATGCACAGTGCAAGTGTGCACAGGTCCTGTGCACCGTGGTTCACTTTTCGAACTGTAACTACTACACAGTCGTGCGTTGTATACTGTGAAGGATTCCGTGACAGTTAAAGTCATTTAACGTCACTGGGGGACACTATTACTTAACGAGGTTATTGTTAAACGAACAAATCCACATGGGGCGTGACGAGAGGCCCTTGTGGATTTGTTCATTTGATGCATCACGCTATTGTGATTTCTATGTGTAATGAGGTTATTGTTGTTTGTTGAACATCGTTGTGATTTATTTATTTATTTATATACAAGAAGGTACATTGGGTTTGTGAGAATACATAGCATAGTACAGTATGAACACTCTTGTAAAGTCACTAGTACGCGCAGCGTTTCGGGCAGGTCCTTAATCTAACAGATAATTTTAAGTAGGTAAATACTATCAGAATTAATAAAATGATAACAAATACATTGCAAGAAAAAAAATGAGATGAGAGAGATTAGTAAGTATATTAGAACACATTGGTATATTAAAGCTCTGATTGATTACACTGACAGCTTGATTGATAATTTACATAAGATTAATAGACACCATACAGCAGATTGATAGCACATATAAGAAGACAGCAATGATCACACTGATAAAGATGTTCAGATTGGGTACATAAAGATTGGGAGATTGGGTTGCAATAGATACAGTGCAATTTTAAAGCAATAGGTAAAAACGTATGAAGATGAAATTAGGTACTTTTAGTATTGTTTTTGAATGACGCAAAAGTTGGACAGCTTTTCAATTCAATAGGGAGTGAGTTCCATAGACTGGGTCCCTTTATTTGCATAGAGTGTTTACACAGATTAAGTTTGACTCTGGGGATATCAAAGAGATATTTATTTCTGGTGTGGTGATAATGGGTCCTATTACATCTGTCCAGGGAGAGTTTCAGAGCAGGATTTGCATTTAAGAGCAGGGTTTTGTAAATGTTAACATTGCTGATGTTAACATTGTCTATCTGAAGCTGAATTGCATTTGTTGATTTGCTTCCAAATAAGATGTAGTAGGTCTTTTCTATGTTAAGTGTTAGTTTGTTGGTTGACATCCATAAGTGGATTTTTTTTAGTTCATTATTAACAACATTATTTAGTGTATGTGGGTTGGGGTTAGAGTAGATGAGGGTAGTATCATCAGCAAAGAAAACAGGTTTCAGAATGTTAGAGACATTAGGCAGATCATTGGTGTATATAAGAAATAGGAGAGATCCCAAAATGCTGCCCTGTGGCACTCCAACGGTTATTGGTAGAGTGGGAGAGGTTATATTATTGATGGCTACATATTGGTGTCTATTACTAAGATAGGATTGGATATAATCCAGAGTATGACCTCGGATTCCATAATGATGGAGTTTACGTAAGAGGTAATTGTGATTAACAGTATCAAAGGCCTTTCTCAGGTCAATGAAGAGTCCAATCGGAAACTCATTTTTGTCAAGGGCTCACTAAATTATAACAAGGAGACTAATAATTGCATCGTTGGTACTCTTTTGGGAACGGAAGCCACATTGACAGGGGCTAAGAATGTCGAATTTTACGAGGTAGGAGTAGCGCTGTTTGTAGATAATTTTTTCAAATATTTTTTATAGTAAGTAAGTAATTATCAAAAGAAGGCACCAAACCGGGAAGGCTATGTAGCACCATCAAATACGCAAAATAATCAGAAGGCGCTAAATATCACCAAGGATGCCAATACGAGAACAAAAACGCATAAGGCGAACGATATCAAAAGTATCCGAGTCACCAAGAATTCTATCGAGGGACAGGTGACCGTGAGGGGCGGTCGGAAAGCAAGACACACGCTCGTCCTGGAAGTCAGGACATTCAAGAAGGACATGCACGACCGTAAGAGGGACAATGCAACTAGGACAATAAGGAGCAGGGCGGCGCTCCATCAAGTGACCATGGGTTAAGCGAGTATGGCCAATACGCAACCTCGCCAGAGCTGTTTCCCACCGCCGGTTACGGTGGAAGGAGGACGGCCACGAGGAAACACAACATTTAAGAGTACGTAGCTTGTTACCAGTAACAGACAACCAAGAAGCCTGCCAACGGGTAAGGACTGAGGAATGGATAACCGGGTAAAAGTCGGAATACGGAATGCCTTTACGAGAGATGGGACAAGAGCGGACAGCTTCCTTACCGGCAGCATCCGCACGCTCATTTAAAGACACACCAATATGGCTGGGAACCCAACAAAACTCAACCGACTTAAATTTACTGTGAACAAGAAACAGCCAATGCTGGATCTCGACAACTACTGGATGAACCGGATTAAAGGACCCGAGAGCCATGAGGGCACTACGAGAGTCAACAACAACTACAAAGGAAGACTGACAACGAGAAAGCAGGAGACGAAGAGCATAGAGAATAGCATAAAGCTCCGCTGTAAAGATGCTAGTCTCCGGAGGTAAGCGACACATATAAGTGTGATCAGGAAAAACAACAGAGTAGCCAACACCGTCCGCTGACTTAGACCCATCGGTGAAGACAGAAACGGAGCGGGAGTGAGAAGAAAAGTGCTCGAGGAAAAGGCGTTTTAGAACCGTAGGGGGGGGGTAAAAGCTTTAGTGATACGGGTCAAGGATGTACAAAACCGCGGAAGAGGGACCCTCCACGGGGGCAAAGAAGGAACAACACGAGGAGAAACATCAGAAATACGAACGGAAAGAGAATCCTTTAGGTGAGATAACCGGACAGAAAGTGGGAGGTGGTGAAGAGGAACAGGAACCGCAGGAGGGGTAAAAGTTAAAGCACGACAGAGGCGAGAGGAAGGATGTTGCAAGGACCGCGCAAGATAGCGAAGACAGTAGCGATCACGGCGGTCCTGGAGAGACAGGAAGCCAGTGTCAACATACAAGCTAAGGATGGGAGTCGAACGAAAGGCACCAGAACTGAGGCGCAACCCAGTATGGTGCAAAGCATCAAGACGGCGAAGTGTAGAAGGAGAAGCAGACGAGTAAGCAGGGCAACCATAATCGAGCTTAGACAGGACGAGAGAGGAATGTAAAGCAAGGAGAGTGCGCCTATCTGCCCCCCAAGAAGTATGGGACAAGACCCGAAGGAAGATAAGGGCCTTAGAGCACTCAACACGGAGGTAAGAGATATGGGAAGACCAAGACAAACGAGTGTCAAGGAATAACCCCAAAAGCTTCGCGGAATCTTTGTATTCAAGGGAATGACCATAAAGGGACAAAGAGGGACGAAGAACAACCCGTTTCCGCGTAAAAGTCATGGCACAAGTCTTAGAAGTAGAGAACTTGAAGCCATGATCTGTGGCCCAAGACGACACGGCATCAATTGCAAGTTGAAGCCGGCGCTGAAGGAGAGGCGAATCATCACCCTGACAACAAAGGGTAAGATCATCGACATAGAGAGCGGAGAAGACACCAGAAGGAAGAGAGGAAAGAAGACCATTGAGGGCAACCAGAAAAAGAGTAGTGCTCAGAACACTACCCTGGGGCACACCTTCGTATTGCTGAAAAGAGGGAGAGAGAGCGATACCAAGGCGCACCCGAAAGGAACGACGAGAGAGGAAGCTGCAGAGAAAGAGAGGGAGATGACCACGAAGGCCAAAAGAATGAAGTTGAGATAGGATATGATAACGCCAAGTGGTGTCGTAAGCCTTTTCCAGGTCAAAAAGGACGGCAACAACGGAGGTCTTCGCAGCAAAAGCAGTACGAATATAGACCTCAAAGTTCACCAGGACATCCGTCGTGCTGCGGCACTTGCGGAAACCAAATTGAGAAGGGGAGAGGAGGTGATGGTGTTCCAGGAACCACATCAGACGAACGTTAACCATACGTTCAAAGAGTTTGCAGACACAACTTGTGAGAGCAATAGGGCGAAAGTCCTTAGGGGAAGTACCCAGAGACCCCGGTTTGCGAACAGGGAGGACAACGGCATCGAGCCAGTCTTCAGGGACTGACGACGACTCCCAGATCCGATTATACAGACTCAGTAAATACTGAGACGTGCTCGGAGGGAGATGGCAAAGCATCTCATAATGAATACCATCGGAGCCCGCCGCCGTAGAACCGCAGAGGGCCAGGGCAGAACGAAGTTCAGAGAGAGAGAAAGGATCATTATAGGGAAGCTGAAGATGAGTGCAGAAATCTAAAGGACGAGACTCAAGGACAGGTTTACGAAGAAGGAAAGATTGGGGAAGATGAAGACCAGAGCTAACAGAAGAAAAGTGGGAACCCAGTTCGGAAGCGACCTGCAACGGGTCTGCCACAAGAGTATCATGGAGGTGAAGGACCGGTGAAACATCGGGAACGAACTTACCAGCTATCTTGCGGATACGCTTCCAGATCTGGGCCAGAGGGGTTTCGGACGTAATTGTTGAGACATAAGATGCCCAACATTCACGTTTAGCCATACGGATGACCCTACGGGCCACCACACTCGCTTTCCGAAAAAAAAGAAAAGAATCGGTCGTCTGCCTACGGCGGTGCCTCTTCCAGGCTGCACGCTTACAGCGGACAGCCCGAGCACAGTCCGCATTCCACCAGGGAACGCACTTCCGTGGACCCCGGGAGGAAGAGCGAGGGATAGAGCGGAGGGCAGCGTTGAAGACAGTGTCATGAAAAAGGAGGAGAGCGCGAGAGAGAGGCAGAAGGGAGAGGTCAGAGAGAGTAGCACTGAGGGAAAATAGGGTCCAGTCCGCCTTAGCAAACTGCCACCTAGGGAAAGAGAGGGAAGGGCGAAAAGAGAAAAAGGAAACAAGGATGGGGAAATGATCACTTCCATGGAGGTCATCAAGAACCTGCCACGTGAAATCTAAGTAAAGAGAAGAAGAGCAGAGAGAAAGATCAAGACAAGAAAGGGTGCGAGTCCGAGAGTCCAAATGAGTGGGCTCACCAGAATTCAGAAGAGACAGGGAAGAAGAGAGGAGAAACGGCTCAAGAAGGCGACCCCGGGTATTCGTCAGAACGTCACCCCAAAGAGAATGACGACAATTGAAGTCACCCAGCAGGAGCACAGGCTCCGGCAAGGAGTCTAGGAGGTGTTTCAAATCAGGAAGAGAAAGCGGGACACTCGGGGGGAGATAAATGGAACAAACAGTGTACCATTTCCCCACAAAGACACGAGCAGCAGAACAATGGAGAGGTGAAGGAAAAAGTAAAGGAACAAAGGGAACATCAGCACGAATCAAAAGAGCAGAAGAATTAGAAGCCCTAGCAACAGCTGGGGGGGGGGGGAGAGAAAGGAATAGCCACGAAAACGACCAGGACGAGCACCAAGCATCGGCTCCTGGAGACAGACACAAAGGGGCGAAAACCGCGAAATCAGAAGTTGGAGTTCGAGGAAATTAGCGTAATAACCTCGAACGTTCCATTGAAGAATGGACAACGACGAGAAGAGAAAGGACAAAAACAGAGAACAAGGAAGAAACAAAGGCGAAAGAGCAACAGAGCACGTTAAAGAATATCAGGGTCGGGATCAGGGTCAGCAAAGTCAGGGTTAGGGGGCATGGGTAAACTGAGCAAAGACGGAGGGAAGGAAACGGGAGAACAGATCAGAGGTGGGCGGGCGGGGTCCGGAGGAGGAGGAGGAGGAAGAGGAGGAGACAACGGAGAGGAGCAGGCAAGGACAGCAGCAGGAAGAGGAGGGGTAGAAAGAGGGGAGCGGACCTCAGCAAGGGCAGCAACTGAGAGGGAAGCGGGGGCTAAAGAAACCTCCATAGCAGGAACAGGGGGCGCAACCACCGAAATGGGAGAGGAAGGAGCGAGAGAGGCAGAAGTAGGGGCCGAGGAAGAAAGCGAAACCTTCTTACCCGCCGGGGAGGAGGAAGGAGAGGAGCCAGGTTTACACTTCTGACGTGAAGAGACAGGTGTTCCAGCAACCACGTACTGGGCAACGGATTCTAGCGTCTCAACAGGAGAAGCTGAACGAGAGCACACATGACGGCCGTTTGGAGAGCGATGGACATCAGCCCGCACCGGCGGGGAGAGTCAAGAGACGGAGGGGAAGGATGGGAAGGAGGAACGGAGGGAGACGAGGAAGAAGACACAGGAGACACGACAGACTGGGTAGAAGGAAGGGGAACCCCAGACAGAGGACTAGGAGGAGGATCCTTCGGGAGAGAACCCAAAGGAACAGAGGAGGGGGCAGTGGGCGCATCAGGGTCCAAGGCCCGGAAACGGTTGTGAGTCTGAGGAAGGCGGGAAGGACGAGGAGAGGAAGAGTGCAACACGCGAGCATAAGAGATATTAGCATAAGGCGGGAGCCGGCGAACCAGGCGTCTCGCCTCAGGAAAAGATAAACGCTCCCGGTGCTTCAAGTTGAGGACGGCTGCCTCAATTTTGTAATGGACACACGCACGGGAGAAGGCAGGATGGGCCTCACCGCAGTTGAGGCAACGAGCCTGGGGAGAAGTGCACTCCGACTTAGAGTGACCTTCGCCACCACACAAAGGACAGAGAGAGACAGTCCCAGAACAGCGGAGGGCACCATGCCCAAACCTCCAGCACTTGTTGCAGAGCCGAGGAGAAGGAATGTACTCCTGGACAGAGCACCTGGCACCAGCAAGAATGACAGAGGGTGGAAGGGTCCTACCATCAAAGGTAATCTTCACAACCCGGAGGGGTTGACGGCGACTACCACGAGGGGGACGAGTAAACGTGTCCACCTGGAGAATAGAATGACCCTGGGCAGCAAGGATATGTCGAATATCGTCGTGGCAGTCGCGCAGGTCCCGAACACCGGTCGCAACATGGGGCGGGAGCAAAATAGTGCCAACACTGGCATTCAACTGAGCGTTCTTTGAGACCCGAACAGGGGTCTCGCCAAGGCAGGATAAGGCAGCCAAGCGGGAAGCAGCATCCTGAGAAGGAGCAGCAAAGACACGTGTACCAAGACGAGTGGGGTTGAAAGTAATGGAGGCATCCACAGAATCAACGAGATGTCGATGGAGGGAGAAATCGTCAGGAGGTGCAGAATCAAGAGGGAGGAGATCAAAATATTTGGCCCACGAAGCGGGACCAAACAAGGCTTGATAGGTAGCAGAACTGGAAGGAATCGAGCGAGAACGGCGGTGAGAATCCCCAGAGAGAGAGGGGTTAAAAGGCGCAGTAGTTACAACTAGAGAAGGAGCTGCGCCAGGGGACGAGGTAGTCACCACTGGGGGCTTGGGGCTCGACCCAACCACAGAGGAGGGAGGGGAGCCAGGGAAAGGAGTCAGAGAGGCCAAAGGAGGAGCAAGGTCGGGGCCCAACGCAGCGGAGGCTACAGAGCCCGGTCTTCCAATACGGACCGACTCGGGGGCTTACAATCCAATAATGTAATTGTGGCGTGACTAGGCTTAGAACAGTCACCCCTACGCTTCAGGGAAATATCTGAGGATATTGAGTCTGACCCACCAATACATCGTTTGTGGGATTTAGACACCTTAGGCATCATCCCTGAGCAACCAAGTCCTGATGATACGTTGACTTACCAGCAATACCTGGATACAGTTGTCTACTCAAATAAACAATACTGGGTAAGACTCCCATGGAAGTTGGATCATCCACAACTTCCAGTTAATTATTTTATGGCAGCCTCACAATTGCAGTCTCAATTAACACGACTACAGAAGCAGCCAGACAAACTGAACCTGTATCATCAACTTATCCAACAACAACTTAACAATAAGTTCATTGAAGTTGTTGAACACGATGACCGAAAAACAGGTCATTATTTACCTCACCACGCTGTGGTGAAAGACTCATTGACAACACATATTCGTATTGTCTTTAACTGCAGTGCTAAAGTAAAGCCGAGCAGTGTGTCTTTAAATGAATGTCTCCAAACGGGACCTAGCCTAACACAAAGGCTACATGACGTGTTGTTACGATTTCGCACAGGCATTTTTGCCTATACAGCTGACATCAGCAAAGCCTTTCTCCGAGTAGGGTTACAGGAGGAAGATCGTGACTACACAAAATTCCTCTGGTTTAAGGATCCACTGGATCCTAACAGTGAAGTAATCACCTATCGTTTTGCCTCAGTATTATTTGGAGCTACGTCCTCACCGTTTCTTTTGCAAACAACATTAGACACGCATTTGAGGGAATCAAACAGCCCTTATAAGGCAACCATTAGCGACAACTTGTATGTCGACAATTTCCAGGGGACAACTAATGATCAAGCTGATCTGGTAGAAATCTACCATGAGGCTAACCGTGAACTGTTAAGAGCCAATATGCCACTACAGTCATGGGCCTCAAATAATAAACTGCTTAACCAGGTAATCGAGAAAGAATTTCCAGATTACAGTATCAGGTACCCAGTCAATTAAAGGTTCTAGGCGTGGAATGGAACACCAGTACTGACGAGATGAATGTCAAGTCAGTACAAACTGATAATTCAACCCTTACCATGAGAACACTGCTCTCATTTGTCAGTCAACCATTTGACCTTTTAGGCCTACTTAGTCCTATATTAATAAGGGGCAAACTCCTAATGCAGGAGTGCTGGCAGCAACATATGGGATGGGATGATCCGTTATCAAATGAGCTACAAGCCAAATGGTAAATACTCTCAACGGATTTTAATCAGTTAGGCGTTTTGAAATTTCCTCGTAATGCTTCAGGACCAAACTTACCCACCAATTTGCACGTTTTTTGCGATGCCTCTGGCAAAGCATACGGCGCAGTAGCCTATTTAGTTAACAGTGCTCAATCAATTTTGCTCACATCTAAAGCAAGAGTTGCTCCCATCAAGAAGAGATCTTTGCCTCAGATGGAGTTGACTGCATTGCTAGTGGGAGTAAGATTGGCTCATTGCCTGGCAAAGACACTCAATAATATCCACTTTGGTGAGATTGTAGTGTGGTCAGACAACGAGGCAGTCTTACAATGGGTAAGAAACAATAACAACAAAACTCCCTACGTAAGTAATCGTGTCAGGGAGATTCATGATTTATCTGCTGGATATAAATTTCGACATGTTCCTACTAAGGACAATCCTGCAGATTATTTATCTCGAGGATTAACATTAAAGCAACTTGTCAAGTCTTCGCTGTGGTTCAATGGACCTTCATGGCTTGTTGGTGGTCAGTGGCCCAAACAAAAGCCACAAGTCATAGTGACCAATATCACCACTCCCATGAAAGAACCAGAACCTCAACGAATATTAGCCATTGATCCTCATCATTATTCTAACTTAAGCAAATTGTTACGAGTGACTGCACACGTGTTTGATTTCCTTGCTAAGGTAGGAATTCGACATAAGTTTCCCAATCCTATCCGCTACTGGATCAAACGTGCACAACAAGAGACATATGGAAGTGAATATGAGAATCTTCCAGATAAATTGACTAAATCTCTAGGCATCTGGTACGATGCCAACACTCATAACATACTACGATGTGGAGGACGTTTGCTTCATGCCAAAATTGACTTGGACACAAAGAATCCAATTCTTCTACCTCGTCACCACATCATCACTAAACTTCTTGTCTTACACCACCATCAATATGGTACCTTACATGGTGGAGTTTTAGATACTCTCACCGACCTTAGACAAAAGTACTGGCTTCCTCAAGGTCGTCAGACAGTTAAGACAATTATTAAATCTTGTGTAATCTGTAAGAGATACGACGCTAGAGTATGTCCTTACCCAGGACCTCCACCACTCCCAGAAGAGCGAGTAGTTCATCTTCGTCCTTTCGAAACCACTGGTGTTGATTACACAGGAGCCTTACTCTTCACTGGTAACCCAGATAATATACCAGTGAAGGCGTACATTTGTCTCTTTACGTGTGCTACAACCAGAGGCGTACACTTAGAGGTCGCTCCAGACATGAGTGCTGAAGCCTTCATTCAAGCTTTCCGCAGATTTGCTGCCCGCCGATCGTGTCCTAAATTAATGATATCGGACAACGGTTCTAATTTTGTGGCAGGAGAAAGTTGTTTGCGAGAAGTCTGGAACCACCCAGAAGTACAGTCAGTCCTACAGAGACGACAATGTCACTGGAAATTCATAGCACCGAGAGCCCCTTGGCAAGGTGGGTTCTATGAGCGAATGGTAGGCACAGTCAAGAAGTGTCTAAGGAAAACTTTACACCGACAAAAGGTCAGTTACTCAGAACTCCAAACTATTGTTGTGGAAATCGAGGCGCGAGTCAATAACCGCCCAATAACCTACCTGTCTGATGATTTCACCCAGAGAGAACCTCTGAGCCCCTCACACTTGATCCATGGAGGTCTACTGAGCCCTCTCATCCCCTTAGCAGAAGAGGACCCTGTAGGCCCGTCACATGTGACCAGAGGAGACTTGGTGGAAAGTTACCAGCATCTTTCTAGAGTTATTAACAGGTGGAATGAGGTGTGGACTCGAGAGTACCTCACAGCTCTACGAGAGTACCACTACGGAGCTTCGAGTCCTTACAATAAGGTGCAATTAAAACCAGGAGACCTAGTACTAGTCGACAGTGATGGACCAAGGTCAGAGTGGCCTATAGGCAAAATTGTTGCCATTCATCCAGATCATCAAGGTGTCCTGAGAGTAGTTAAAGTTTTATGCCGAGGCAACACTACTCTAAAAACTTTAGAGAAGCTGGTTCCCCTTGAACTGACTGAGCAAGAATATCAGCCAGATCCAGTTTCCCCAGTAATTTCCGAGGACAATGATCCTGTTCCTCCAAGTAACCGCCCCACTAGAGCTGCTGCTCAACAATGTAGGCAGAATTTGCAAGCCTATTACAACTCTGAACAAGAGTAATTTCCTTCACATCCCACTTAGATAACTATGATGATGCTACGATGTGATATCACGTAACAAAACATTACACGTCACTATGACCCAGGATATCACATCATGGTAGATTCTGTTGTTTAAATTGTGTGAGTTAAAACCTTTAAATATTGTGTAGGCTATAATTAACATGTTTCATTTGACATGTAAATAGCAAGACTCAAGTTCTTGTAAGTCCTTGATAAATCCGGGACGTTCGTTATGTGTGTACTAACATACTAACATATTAACATACTAATGTACTAATCTTAATATCACTTCGGGATAGGTCAGTACTCCACAGTACACTACGACCCTAGAATCCTCCCGCCGGAGTTATGTTGGAAATTTCCAACACCGAATACAACACTGTTGTATTCTCATTACTTATTACTAACTCTACTAATTATTGTAGTAAGTAAAATTAACACCACGTAGAATTCTCATGTACTAATAATTTCATCTGTGCAGTAGGCTAGAATTCTCACGTCACCCGACGCCAGTATTGCGTCAGATTTCATTACAATAAACACATTATATCCAATGTATCTGAGAATTAAATTCGATTCTCTATAACCAAGGCATTCTGTATGATAATTAACTACAGATAAATTGACCTCCAACTAAAAGCAGAATAGAGCGTTAGAGTCATAGCGATTATCTAGTAATAAAAGTTAACGTCACAAGTGAATGCCATGGAGAGACATTAATTCCTCTCCCTTATATGTTTACTATCACTAAATTGGCAAATAATAATATTTCCCTCTTCTAAATAATAAACCCGTCCAGTCTCCAACATTTCAAGCTTAAATGCGAGAAATACTAATATTCATGACAATAATTTGTCTAATGAATGCGAGACGCGGCGTGGGTGGAGGAGGCACGCCAGTACACGTGGATGGAAGCTCTCGAGCAGACCTGTCCTCATCGTGCTCACGAGGAGACGCCATTGCCCAGTCATCGGGGGTAGACGTTATCCATCCTCAGATGAAAGTCGCCACTGTGAGGCGTGAACAACCTTGCAGATAATATCTTCAACTGGTATCGGTGTAGCATAATGAACCTTTTTAATCTGGTTCTTGACTACACGTGACCGGCCAGTGAAGCGCGCCATCATCCATGATAGGCTGAAGCCAGAGCCTGGGATGCGAATTTCGGCAATCTTAAAACTTATACAGTGCCCATATTAGCTAAGTATATTCTCCTTATTTGATGCATCTGGTAAGGTGTAGTGTAGTAGCTGGGTGATTGACCGTGACGACGTATACCAACACCAAACCACAAGTTATTACCTATTATCGCCTGTAAATCTTAATTTCTTGAACATAGCGATTCAGTAGTTTAATTAGTTGCTACTGTAAATATTTGTTTTGCAGCACGTGAGAAGAATTCTCCCTGCTGCCTTCTCCCATGTTAATCCATCCCACTCGTCAGCCAGCCGAGCCCAGGGAATTAGAGGAAGCGTCGTGGCTTACACAAAGGAATCGTCATTAAGCTAAGATTCCTTTGTATTCATTTATTAAATTTCTGAAATTGCTTACATGCAGAATTCTTTTGGGTTAACATGTGTTTATTGTGATTATCATTATTATACTTATAATCTATGTTCCCATTCATGGTAATGACATTGGTTTCACTATAATTCATAGGATTAGATTATTATAATTTGGATTAGTGAACGAACCACACTAGTTCCTGGACCGACTGAGTTCCAGTAATAACCCCCAATGTAGGTGTTTGAGGGTTTGATTCATTTAATTATACAGCCCATTAATTATTTCTATGATCATATTCTCTAGTATTTTATCCATAGTTACTGGTTCATCTAGGAATTATCTAATGATCAGAAATTCTCAGTTTCCCTCTTTACTAGAAAAGCGGTTGGTCCTTCGTAATTTAATTTACTACATTAATATTTAAATAATCAGATTCAAGCCCCAAATGTCCCACACCGGGGCCTCCTAGGGGTGCGTCGTGAGTATAAACCCCACAAACGCCACCTGAAGAAACCGACAGTCCGTCGAGATCGGGTTCAGTGACGAAAGGGGGATTGACAATAAAAGGTTCCCTTCGCTCTCGACGTCGGGTACTACAGTTCTACGGGTGCAAGAGTATGCCTCCTCAAACACCCGGGCGTCAAAATAGAAAAAGTCCAAGGGAAGAACCAGAACGAGCAAAAGTTCGGCAGGAAACAGCAAGCAGATAGGAGAAGAGGGGGGAGAAAAACGAAACAGAAGGAAAAGGAAAAGATGCCCAGCAGAATTTTAGAGGACGGCAGCAGGAGCACAAGGCTAGAAAAGGACAGAGGACTGTCCCAAGGAGCATCACACTCCGACAGCCGCCCACTAAGCCCCCACACGGCGACAACGAGCTGAGCGGGGAGGGGGTTTTTATAGTAAGGGTAGGTTTGATATTGGTCTATAATTGTTTATGTCTGCCGGATTACTTTTTGAACTGGCGTTACCCTTGCTTTTTTAAGGATATCAGGGAAGGTATGACACTCAAGGGATTTGTTGAACAGCAGAGCTATAGGTGACGCAAGGGCGTGGGAGGCGCTCTTGTATACAATGGATAGTATTTCACTGATGTTCCAGCTTTGGTTTTTAGTGAGTGTATGATGGACACAACATCTGTCGGGCTGACTGGTGAAAGGAGAAGAGAGTTTGGATAGCTGCCTGAGAGATATGTGTTGATATGTGTCTGAGTCTGTGGGATTTTACTGGCAAGGTTAGCACCAACCGATGAAAAGAAGCTATTAAATTCATTCGCCATTTCTAAATCAGATGACGGTGTAAGGCCATCCTTAGAGAGTGTTACCTGGTTGTGGGAGTGTTGTTTAGTTCCTAGGATATTAGAGATGGTTTTCCATGTGCTTTGCATGTTGCCTTTTGCTTCTTTGAATCTAGTCTCATAATATGAAAGTTTAGCTTTTCTTATGATACTGGTAAGCACTGATGAGTACCTCTTAACTACTTCCTTTGTAACTAGGCCAATCCTAAATTTATTTTCATATTCATGTTTTTTGTTGATTGATTTGATTATGCCACTTGTGAGCCACGGGTTATTTTTTCTTTTATCAGTTACTTGTTTGGTAAGGAGGGGACAGTGAGTGTTTTAGAGGCTTAGAGTTTTAGAGAGAAAGAGGTTTGTTAATGAGTTTATATCCTGTGTATTATTAAATTCAGATTCCCAGTTAATATTGTGTAGTGCATTAGAAAGATTGCCTAAAGGTGATTCACTGTGTAGCCTGAATGAGAGTTTCTTGCTTTCTGGTGGTGCTGAGTCCATGTTTGCTATGAGGAAGGTAGGATAGTGGTCAGTTGTTCTGTCATAGATTACCCCAGTTGTAAGGGGAGCTGTTATATTAGTCCATAAGTGATCCAGGGTAGTGGCAGATGTTTGAGTGACTCGGGTGGGCTTGGTGATTGTGGGGATTAGCATACAAGAGTGCATGCTGTTACGGAAATAGTCAACTTGAGGGTTGTTTTGAAGACCCAGGTCAATATTGAAATAACCTCCCAGAATGATGTGATTTTTGTTGAAATTGTTATTGATGATAAGATTCCTTACGTTGTCTGAGAATGAAGCTATGTTGGTATTAGGAAATCTATAGATGGCACCGATAGTCAGGGAGGATTTAAGGGATTTACTGGAGAACTTGGCAAAGGTATATTCACAATAGTCGTCTCTATCACTGATGACACTATTGCAGATGAAGGTATCTTTGTAATATACTGCTGTGCCACTTCCTTTTTTATTAGGCCTGCAGTTATGAATGGCTTTATAACCAGCTAAATTGTAGAGTTGGGTATAGTCTTTACTTAGCCAAGTTTCTGTTAAAATGATGAATGATAATTTAGTACCTAGTGCTGTGAGTAGTGCATTTATATCATCAAAATGTTTACCAAGTGATCTAACATTTTGGTTGTAAACTGAAAAGCAGGTGCTATTTAGGAGTTTGTTTTTTGAAAGATTTGCTGTGTAATACCTCCAATAATGATGATCAATGTGCTGTTTTGTGTGGGTATGGGACAGAAGATTTCGATCAGGATCAATATCAGTAAGCATATAGATACAATAATGTCACGATACAATAAGATAAGCAATTACAGGAACAGTTAAATACTAAAACTGCTGTAAATAGAAAGTAATTGTAGCAAAACACAACAATAAACGTAGGTACACAAAAAAATAGAAATAATTAGAAGTAGAGGCAAGATCCCCGCAGATATCCAGGAAGGATACAGTAGTTAGGTTAAGAGAGAAGAAAAAATCAGTAGACTGACAAGAATAATATATAGCAAAAAATAAAGAGACAAATAATAATCGTAAAGTAAAGATAATCTTAAAAATCAAATATTTAATATAGCTTAGTTGTGAACCTATAATTAGTATGAACTTAAGAAAAAAAATCAGCTCAGTAATTAATTACAATAAATGATGTATAAATCAAATTACAATTAAATTTAAAAATTAAAAACAAAGTAGAGTAAAGTAAAAACAAATTAAAAACAAAGTAAAAACAAATTAAAGTAGAGTCGTGCAATTGCAACAGTCACAGTGAGTTCACGCAGTGGAGGAATTGTCAATAGGCGACTAACATAGTGTTACCGAATTAACGAGCTGTCGTTAATTAAGTGGTTGATTAACGTAAGGGGTTGACGTCCTGTTATGGTCGAAGTCAATTGCGCTGTCATTAAGTTGTCGTAATTCGTTGGACTGATAGGACCTGTCTGCGGGCAGGGGTATTAAGCACTCGTAGCTAATTAAGGAGAATTAGCAACCGCCACTTAGTGAATTCACACGGTGTTGATGTTGTTTACACAGGATGTCTTGTAGCCTTGTGTGGTAAAGTAGTAGAACCCTCGTTAAGATAATCTTGTCGTAAGACCGGAAGAGACCTGTCAGTTGGATGACAGTAGGCTTTGTCAATACTCGTCCGAATTAATAGGCTGTTGTATTCAGTATTTAATCGAGGATTACTCACCGAATGCTTGACGTTTCAAGTGTGATGAAATTATTTGATTTATTAGTTATTAATGCCATTTAAGTGTCGTTTTGACACGAGTTTGTGAATGTAAATTTAATTGTTAGTGACCGCTGCAGACGACCGATTAACTTAATTGTTAAATTTAATTAGTGTAACTTTTGTTGTTATTGTCTTGAGAGACAAGTGTTAACATAAGAATTTTTTAGGGGTAATCATTCTTGGATCACCCGCCTTGTTACTTGGTACCTCACTGTGAAACTGTGACAATATTGATTGCAAGCTTGCGTCACCAGTGGGCACCAGTCTGGTCAGTTTTTTTTATTGATATAAAAAAAACAAAGTACAAAACACAGGGAACAAAAAACAAAGCAACATATAAAAACAAAACCATCCGGCTTACACAGGAAACAAAGCAACCACTAATAAGTACACATAATAAACACACAGGATGTCACAGGAAAACACACAGGACACAAACAAAGAGTCCACAAACAGCTTGAGACAGAGAATGCACACAATACAACAAATAAGAGACATAAGGACTATAACAAAAATTCACAAGAAAAAAATAACAAAAACCTACAAGAAAAAATACCAAAAAAATTACACAAAAAGTACAAAAATTACAAAACACGTACAGAAACTAACCACCAATAGAACAGACAGGGAATGAAATGAAAACACAATCACGGGCAGACCAACTCCGCACACAAGGAGCAGAACCGGACACAAATGAGGACACTGTTACGGTGCCCTCTCCTATTTCTTGCGTTTTCCTGCTTTAAGAGTCATATCAGTTCTCCCTACTGATTCTCTGAGATACAGGGAGTCTGTTGGTATATGTGGCGACCAGACCGGCCACCAGATAAGGGAGAAATTTACATAATAAGTTTATAGGTAAAGGGGAAAGTGGCGCCCAGATATAAATTAAATAGTACCCCCTACCTGCAGATCCGCCTTTTGTAGAAAACGCTAGCCGTGTGCGGATTGGGTGGCGTGGGTCACGGGCGACCAATCAGAGCCCATCGTGACGTCACCGAGTGCCCTGGACGTCGCCAACGTCAGAGTTGACCTGACTGTGGAGGTGAGAGGATGCACCTCGGTCAGCTCTCGAGGATTTGAGGCTCTACAAGCCTTATTCACTGGATTAAACTAGCCACCGCAGCCCACCATCGTTATTGGAGACCCTGCGCTTCTGGGAAGCAAGAAAGAAGCCAAGTTCATTGAGCGGAGACGTGCCAAACTTGGAAAATTGGTCGGCGACGACGCTGGGCGGCGCCGCTAGACGCTGAGGGTCTAGAAAGGTGTGGCAGGCAGGCTTAGCTGTGACCGGGTCACATTCACTGAGGGTTTTGGAGGGACGACACCGTTCCTAGGACAAGGAGCAATGCCTTGAGGAAGGGACGAGTGTGTGCATATAGTGATTAGCTCAGTGCCCACTGGTGAACCAGGATTGGGATAGCTGAATCTCTAGGAATGGATCGGCGATGACGCGAAGGCTGCACGACACCTGAGGACTTGTGGAACGTTCTTTGATCGTCAAGGATCGACTCAGGAACCGTGGGAACCTCACACCATCGAGGGACAGGCGTCGTGAGATAGGAATGCAAGGTAGATCAAATTTCCCTCCCATTACCCCTTGTTTGAGTAGGCTAGATAGGCCACGATATTTGCATTAGTATGTTGCAGGATATCATTAATACTTTTGTAGTGGGATAGGCTGCAGGGCAGCTTGTGTCCAGGACTGTTGGAGAGGACAGTGTGCGTGGACGGCAGGACAGTGGAAGAAGAGGTGCCGACGTGGCGAAGAGGCCCTCCTATGAGAGAGTGTGTGACTCCTGTCTAATCTGCCCAGTTAAAGGAGTGGTTGGAGGTCGTGAAAGAAGAGTTGCTGACGATCTCCAGATTTATTATCCTTATGTTCATTTTCCTGTATTGCTTATAAGTGTATGTGTGATCATGTAATTTGTGTCAGTAAATTCACACAATTTATCATTGCGTTTAAGTGTGCCTCCATTATTATATTTCTCTATGAGCATACACGAGGGTTATCATAGTACCACCTTGGGAACGTCACATTCTCTATTGAAGTTATTATCGCCTGGAGAGTGGTAAAGCAGCACAGACTTATATAAAAGTGTACCCTAAGCCATCCGACCAGTATCAGAGCCTGAATGGTGGCAACAACACCAACAAATAAACAGTAAAACCAAAAAGTACACATAAGAACAAAAATAACATAAAACATATACAAAGAAGAAAACAATGAGAAGTACATAGAAATACACATACACCACCTCACATCATACGCCTGCCACTCCAACACACGGGGCGTGCGCAAAGACAGGTAAGAAAGAACACCAAACACCCCCAACCGCACACCACCACAGCACAAACACCTATACAGAACAAGGGAAAGCATAAAACAAACCGCAAATATAATAAAACAGGCCACGCAGAAGCCAAAAACAAACACCCACACCACGCACAAACATATATGCCCAAAAGTGCACGCAGGCACTGGGGAAACAACACGCACAACACAGACAGAAACCAACCACCCGGATCACTCATACTTCTTCGGGTACTCCCGAGCCGGAAATCGTAGGCAGTAAGCATCCCAAACAAGTTGGTCCGTCTCAGGAATCGCACGTCCAGGAGTCGCAGTAGGCTGAGTCATCAAATCCGGCACGACACTGATAAAACACCGCACCCGTGGAACCCAGATGGTAGAATGGCACCAGGGTTAAGAACGCACACGGTCATCCGATTCAACACACATATTGGAACCAGAATCGTCGACCATCTCACCGGACGGGACTGATAGGGAAGGGTTTCTTCCGAGGAAGCCGGTCACAGGGCCGCACCCCAGGAAGCACACCAGGCTGCACAGCGGGCCGCACATCTGGCCGTCCACTAGGGCGTGCACTACGATCTACACCGAGTCCCGCGGAGGGCGGCACCGCAAGCACCCCAGAGTCCCCACTAACCGAAATAGGAGCAGGGGCCCCCCGTCGCACATCTTTCGACAATACCACAACGAGGTCGCGGCCAAGGGGCAATCGCTCACTGAGGAGAGCCACCAGCAGGGGGCACAGTGTCCAACACAGAAGGAACCACAGGAGGCGACACAGCGTCGTCCACAGCAGCATCATCCATCGCATCACGCTCCTCTGCTCACGTCCGGCGAGGTGACACAACCCGAGCCGAACGACGGCGCTTAAAAAGAGGCCGCTGATCGTCGGAGCTGTTACCCCCAGCAAGTGGTGCCCCAGAAGAACCAACTGCAGGCGGCCCCAAAGCCAGGGCAACACGATCACGCAGAACAGCAGCCTCAATAATAGGGAGCAAAAAGCCACTACCATCCAAGGAGACCGGAATCGGAGAAGGAAGAGACACAGCAGGCAGAAGGGTAGACTCCAGCACACGTGAGGTAACCAGCGGGGACGACGGAACCGGCGCAGGAGATGAGGCACGTGGGAACGAAGAAACTACCAGAGGTGACGATGCAGAGCGCGTGGGGGGGGGGGGGGAAGTCACACACCACCACCCCAACAGCCCCGGAAGCACATGTCCGTCTGCAGGAGAAGCAGGCACCACCCCAACAGTACCATCCAATGCCTCCACGGAAGCAACCGGCTGCGGATGCACCTCCGCAACCACTGAACGTCGAAGATCCGAAGCAGGTGCCCCCAGGTCCTCAGAGTTCACTGGTGGGGCATACACACCTGGGCCAGACAGATCAGGGCCAGACGGAACGCCTGCCGGAACCGCGGCAGGAACCACACCTGGCACCAGGACAGAGCGAGGATCCGCCGGGGACCCTCCACTCACAGACAAGCAGGGGAAAGTCATCCTCCAGGAAAACTGAAGGGGCCTCAGCACGAGGAGCGTCGCAGCTGCCCGCCACACCGGAAGCAGGTTCGTGTCTGACCCTGATAAAATATCCGCAGAGAGAGCCCACGAAACGAAACCCTGGAAGGAATGGGGCGCGTGACCCGCATGGCGAGCGTACGAGCGCCCAGCCAGACCCCTTTCAACTGGCCAGCACTCAAAGTGGTGAACCGGTGCTTCAGTGCTTCACCACCACACCATACCACGTAAACACCGACATAAGCTCTGCCTCGGGGAAGGTCACTGGCACACCGTGAACATTCACAAATGTCAAGGGCTCCCAGGGATCCGAGATCTTCACAGTCACAGCCATAGCTGGAATAGGAAGCGAGCGTGCACAAACTCCTGGTAAAGCAGCGACGTGGCAAACGACACCGCCACACGGGTAGGCGAGAGCTTTTCAACCCCATCAGACCAGAGACGTCGACATGAAGCATGTCCCAGAGCGCAACCTCCACAATGGGCCAGTCCACAGCACCAGAAAAATCTAGTCTCACAGTATCTACCCGCCGAACACGGGTATCACCAGTAACAGCCATACCGCCAGCCGGAGCCCCGGCCAGCGGGCACACCGCACCTCAAACTGCACCTGCCCCCCCCCCCCCCCCCCCGCAACACCAGGCAGCAACTGGCAGGTCAGGCGAGCACGTCCTAGCCCCCTGGCGGCCAACGAGGCAAATCCTCTCTTCTCACTCTGTTCTTCTTCTTCTTCTTGAGAATAGGTGCAGTTTGCATGAAGGGGTAACCCTCCCGATGACTGCACCAGGACAGATGTAAGGAGACGCGTTGATGGTGAGGAGAAGAAAGTCAAAAGCGGTAGATGTGATGGGCCGTAGAGAAAGGAGTGGCGACGAAAACAAAGGCGAACGTTAGAGGGAGACTCCCCGCACCGGGGGGCGGGGAGTCGTGGTCACGGCGGCAGCTGATCCAGGCACAGCGTAGCCGTGTGCGCAAGATGGGAACTAATACTTCTCCGGAAACTTGCGTATCAGAAAGCGCAAGCAGTACGCTTCCCAAATCACTCACAGGTCGGCGGGCAGCCGGCCATCAGGCAGTACCCTCGGCTGAGACATCCTATCCGGCACCCTATAAACAAACACCTTCTCAGACGATACCCAGATAGTGGACGAGCACCACGGGATCGGAAGCACCCGGGCATCCCAATAAGGGCCCAACTCCGGACCCTCACAGGGCACGACCCCAGCAGACTGGACTAGGCAACCACCAGACCGGGGCAATGATGGAGGGGGAACAGCAGGGGATGCAGGCGCGGCAGCGACCTCACCACAGGGCACAGGAGCCGAGGCCCCCGGCGCACATCTGTCCGCAACATCACGACGAGGTCCCAATCATCAGGGACAACCCCCCACTGCGGGAATCCAACAGCAGGTGACACAGGAAGGGGGACACAGGTAGCAACTTCGGAGCCCCGCACAGCACCATCATCCACGGCGGGGGACGCCAGCTGAGCACCATACTCCCCCACCTCCTCCCAAGGCACACCACGAAGGGGAGACACACTCCGAGCCCGCCGCGAACGCTTCAAGACAGGCCGCACCACACCACGCCCAGCAGGCCCCTCCTCAGGCACGGCCACCATCTTTACATCCACACAGCCCACACCCGCACCGTCCGAAGAGTCCACAGAGGCCACATCACCCACACTGTCTACATCATCCACGGAAACAGCCTCAGAACACCGACGTGCACGCTTCTGCAAAGGAATGGAAAGAGCAGAACTACAGTCGTTAACACACACAGGCACGGCAGGCACCTCACCATGCCGAAGCACCCCCTCCAAAACAGCAGAACCCGCGTCCCCGGGAGCCGTTACCACATCCACAGGCGGGGGTGGGACATGAACCTCCACCGGGACACCCTGCACTACACGCAGCGCAGGCGACGCCCCGTCACCCTCACACACCGGCTCAACAACCCCAGGGGCCACAGCAGTCACCTGACGTGTCGCACGGGCCAGAGAACTCACCTCAACAGGCGAAGCAGCAGACAGGCAGTCAGGCGCCTCAGGCACAGCACCCACACCGTCCGAACGCAACTGGGGCGGAAAATCCTCCGCACGAAGAACATGCACCCGACCAGTTGCTCCCTCGTCGCACGCCGCAGCCAGATGACCCTCGTGACCACACCGATAACAGGTGCGCGGTTGACCCCGGTACTGGCACGGAGCGTGTAACCCAACACGGACATCGACAACGGTACACTACACTTCAGCGACATCGTCAGGGTGCGTGAGCCGTCAAGCATACCAACACAGTGCCCGGCAACGACCTTATTCCATCGAACACTTAACACCTTAACACAGCCCCAAACCGTTCGAAACAGGAGGTTAAAAAGTCATCCTGAAATTCGAAGGGGGCACCATGCACCGTCACAGACGTCAAGGTGACACTGAGATTCACTACCTTAACGGAGCCAGCAGTACCAGGGAGAGGGTAAACACGCCCCTCACACCGCCCGAGAAACGCCTGAAAGGCAGCCTGGAGGCGGAACTTGACTACAGCACGGTGGCCCTGAAGCAGCTGGATGCCCACCAGGTCCGACAGCTCCACATGCAGCACGTCCACCAGGGCGACACCAACCAATGGATGGTCCATTGGCACCGTAAACGCCAGACCAGCTGACAGCGTCCTCGTCATTGGAGGGCGAGACGTCCCCATGGCTAAGCAAACGTCACCCTGTCAGTAGCAAACCACCACCAGCAGGGCAAACAAGCGATCACCCAACGTAAACTCTAGCCAGAAGCGGAGAGACCTCAGGAACGTCCGACCTGGCCGGCGGTCACCACGCAACTCCACTCCTCTCTAACCTCCCTCACTCTGTTCAGTTAGTGTCATTATTCAGTCAACGACGACGGGAAGGATCCCGTGCGTCCATCAGGCTGTTGAATAGCTGTTCTTGAATGTGCCACTGGAGTGACAGTAAAGTAACATAAAGTCGATGTTGTAGTACTTCTGGTTTTGTTGAATAAATTGTTGTTTCTAGAAAATGGTCTATTAAGTAAAACCTTCCAAGATTATTGTCCCACATTTCATGTTCTGCAACGGTTTACCTTCATATGTGTATATTAAGTCTGTATCTAAAGCTAGAGTCCATTGCACACCACCACACATCAAATTAAATTTTTGGTTTGAGAATCCGTCGGCTACTCTTAATTAGTTTTACTAGGAGGAGCCAACTACCTAAGTGACAGGTTCCACCCGTTTGGTGGCGCCTGGTAGTTTGCTCCAGCTTTTCTATGATCTTAGGCGTTAAGTAAAACATCTGCCACTGGCAGCTCTTGCTGTTTGAGGTCTGCCTCTCTTGCGAGGTAATTAATTAATGTTACGATAAACTTAACATCAATAGGAATCAATTATTTTTATTACGTCAAAGAAAAAAAATCTCACAAACCTCATTGAATTTATCAGTCAGTTATTTGTAAATCTCATGTTTTTAATGTTTTAAACACTAATGATCGATTCAGATAACTGGCAGTAACTCCGTTTAGTAAGGAGCTGTATATAATTAATATATACACTACCTTTGTATATATTAATCTCCTTCAGCCAATCATAATCCTGACTCAGAATCATCTATAGACACCTCCAGTCTGCCAGTCACAACCCATGTTCAGCTTTCCACAGAAAGCTCTATTCAGCCAATCCAAATCCTCTCTTTATCTCGGGTATCTTTTCCCCCAACCAATCACACTTCAACATAAGACTCAAGACCTCTTCATTACGAATATGTAAAAAACTTTCAGCGATCACGAGCTCTAATGGTTCCTCTGCACCCATGACCATTATTCCTTGCGTCATTTCCCTTAAAAGCGCCCTGATGTAACGACATCCTATTAACCATTTCCCTCCCATAGTGCCTTATGGAACATTTGCAGGTCCCTGGGACTCACGGAAAATCATTTTACAACAATTCAATGATATTTTCTGTCTCTGAAATTAAAATGATTTTGATTATTATTGTTATGTGGTAATTGTGATATAGAGAAGGATTTGAGATATTACAATATTTCTGTGGTTATTACCTGCTTCCGCTCCTTGCTTTTTTTTCTTGTCCAGAACGAAGGTTTCAGAATGCTACTTTGTATTTACTGAGAACCTTAATCGTTTATGTTTTGTCCTCAAACTAAGCTTCTTATCGGCACCTGGCAACGTTGTGTCCCTGTGAAGTGGATAGATAAAGGAAGGTGAGAGCTGATCCCTTCTGCTTCAGGGAGAGTTACGCCTCTTTCTCCGTTTCCTTTTCCCTTCGGAAGGTCTCCGTCTCTTTTACTCTTCAGAGAGACTATTCCTTTTTCTCTAGTTTGTCTGCATCTTTTTCTTATCAGGGGACCTTCGGTTCTCTCTCTTCTCCCTTCCCCTCCCAACATCTACATCTCTCTCTCTTCAAGGTGTCTGTGTCTTGGTATTATGTCGTGAGAGCAAAGAAAATAAAACTTCAACTAAAATTTCTCACTTCAAATTGCAGATCCAGAAAGATTTATTGCAGCCATTTTCTTTTATAATTTAGGTTATTTCACAACGTTTTCGATATCATAAAATTTGGCAAATTTTACTGCAACATTTATCAAACTTAATTATATCAGACATTTGCATAGATCGATGATTTAGAGTTAAATTGGCAAAGGATTTTAAAATGATTTTAATACAAATCATTAAATATTGTTTCATCGAGTTGTTGTGATTCAGCATTATGAAAACAGCTGTATCGAATGCCAACAAAATTATTACTAAGTTAATCAGTTAATGCACCAACCTGTCAATCAAACTACCAGCTTATCAGCCAGTCTAACAGACTGTCAGTCAGTTTACCAGAAAATTTTCGTTTCTGCATCGTTTCAAAATGTATATGTAAAACTATGGTAAATGCATATGTAACACTATGGATAAATGTATATGTAACACCATGGGCAAAAGTTTATGTAACACCATGGACGAATGTTTATGTAATACAATGGATTAATGTTTGTGTAATAAGAACGGCTAATGTTCATGTAATACAATAGACCAATGTTTATGTAATTCCATGGAACAATGTTTATGTAATTCCAGAGACAAATGTTTAAGTAATACCATATTCAACTCTACAGCATTCAGCCTTCTAGATTTATCCAGACTTAACCCGCCTTTAAAAGATTACCTAAATTCCCCCTCTAAATTCTACAGCCATCACCTCTCCATGCTCTCTTCCTCCAGAACTCACAAGACTCCCTCTAAAACTCTCTGACCAACCAGGCAGGCAAATATGTTAAGAGACACGAATGACCAATTGAAAAACTTTCAAGCAAATTTGGCAGATTGCGAGAAAACAACCTTGACCCAATTTTTCGAGAACGCCTCGAAATAAAACACAATGAACCGAACCCTTACTTAAATACCTACTCCCTCCTCATTCTCCAAAACCTGAAGTGAAAGTATTGATTCCCGAGACTCGAACGCGGGCCCAAGCTACAGATAAAAATAAATACATGGTTTAAAAAGTTTGAAAACCCTCTCAAGTAAATTAATAACACAATAAATAGTTCGATACGGTTACAGCCAAGACAAATGTGGCAGAGCAGTGAGGGAGAGCCCAATATCAGATGCGGCCGGATAGATTTTGTTCCTGTGTGTCAGGTGTAGATAGTTAAGAATATTCAATAGAGCCGTAATGCAACACTGAGATGAAAACAAAATGGGTGAGGCTGATGTATTGGCTGGGTAATGCTAAGTCAGGGGAGACCTGTACTCAGCCAGGGACCAGACGCAGCTGCTGGGATGGTAATATTGGGACAGGGATGGACCTGCACTCAGCCAGGGACATGACGCAGCTGCTGGGATGGTAATATTGGGACAGGGAAGGACCTTCACTCAGCCAGGGACAAGACGACGCAGCTGGGATGGAAATATTGAGAGAGGGCGGTGAAGGGTTCTCAGATTTGCACTGGAACAGCAATACTGATTTCAAGGGGATGACACAATTCCTCGACATTGTTCACCGGGTTTTGAACAACGGTATGATGAACACATCCAGGTAAGGAGACGGGTAGACAGTGGTAAAACAGATATAGGAGAAAGACTGTCAGACTGAGGCAACTAAAACGACGACAGTCATAATGTCTGAGTCTTATTCACAATTTACTTTAAAAATTTTGGACTATTAATTAAAGTTTTTAATGGCAAAATATCTACCGTGTTTGGGGGAAGAAAAATTTACTCAGCGTCTTTTATACATCTGAGTTGTTTCATTTCTCTCACTCTGAACTCTCCTCTCTCATACAGAACTCTCCTCTCTCACACAGAACTCTCCTCTCTCACACAGAACTCTCCTCTCTCTCACAGAACTCTCCTCTCTCTCTCACTGATCCTTCCGTCCTCTCTCTCTCTCTGCACCCTCCATCTCTTTCTTCTTTCACTGTTCCTTTCAATCTCACTTTAACTTGCACTCTCTTTCTCAAACTGCTTTCTTTCTCTCTCTCTCTCTCTCTCTCTCTCTCTCTCTCTCTCTCTCTCTCTCTCTCTCTCTCTCTCTCTCTCTCTCTCTCTCTCTCTCTCTCTCTCTCTCTCTCTCTCTCTCTCTCTCTCTCTCTCTCTCTCTCTCTCTCTCTCTCTCTCTCTCTCATTCTCTCTCTCTCTCGCTCTCTCTCTCTCTCTCTCTCTCTCTCTCTCTCTCTCTCTCTCTCTCTCTCTCTCTCTCTCTCTCTCTCTCTCTCTCTCTCTCTCTCTCTCTCTCTCATTCTCTCTCTCTCTCTCTCTCTCTCTCTCTCTCTCTCTCTCTCTCTCTCTCTCTCTCTCTCTCTCTCTCTCTCTCTCTCTCTCTCTCTCTCTCTCTCTCTCTCTCTCTCTCTCATTCTCTCTCTCTCTCTCTCATTCTCTCTCTCTCTCTCTCTCTCTCTCTCTCTCTCTCTCTCTCTCTCTCTCTCTCTCTCTCTCTCTCTCTCTCTCTCTCTCTCTCTCTCTCTCTCTCTCTCTCTCTCTCTCTTTCTCTCTCTCTCGCTCTAGAGCGACGGTCTCGCATCATGCAGGTCGGCGTTCAATCCCCGACACCTCTGTCATTGTGACCATATGTACACCCCTGCCTTTCTCCTGGTAATGATCTTACCTTTCCTTGCGACCTTTCTAGATTGTTACGAGTAAGATAATCACTGTGCAAAAAAATCCTTGACACACGTGTCCGCTCTTCACCACCACTGTTATGCCTTATGACCAAGGATACATGAGTTATGTCTAAGTCAGGAGATAAAGGTGAAAATTAATCTCTAGAGCTGTTGACATTGTAAATAATTTTCTTAAAAAACAGTCTTTTTCTCTACGATTGTGATTGTTTTGAAATGTGTTCATAAAATCTGATGCAAGGATATTATATAGGTAAGTTGAAATATTTTTTTTTAATAATTTCTTAGCATTTGTCATTTTTTTACTTCAATTGTTCCCTGTAACTCAAAGGTTTTGTAAATTATAATAAATTTATGTTTTGTTTAGTCTACGTAAGTCCCGACATTAAATTGTTATATAGATTTCAATATACATCTTATTTTATTCGTAAGCAGAATGTCGGTCAAGTTCTCTTTGTTTTGCCCGACAACACAACGTGACCTAACCTCGCCGTCCAGCCTGCACCCATAACACGTTCACACCTGGCCTAACAACCCATAGTGTGCCCATGACCTGACCTAACCTGACTCCCAAGCTTGACCTCATTACTGTCATCAGGATCCAGCAAGGCAGCTTCATCTGTTACTCTCCCATCTCCTGGGCTGTCTTCATAACTCTTGACCACACAGTATCTCTTGGGAGATTTGAGAATGCACATTCCGTATTAAGGATGAGTCGGAGTAACTGTTCTTTTGCCGTGTTTTCTATGCATTAATACTGATATACAAAGTATTAATGGAGTGCATTGCTTGCCACTACAGGATGGTGGCTCCCCTCTCACGGTCTCTCGGGTGCCACAACTGTCAATACGTAAGATTATATCTTTTGAGTTGTGCGTGGAGTCGACTCGGGTTCAAATCCACACTCTGTCCCTAAGGTTTTCTCATACAAATATTCCTGTATTGTGAGCTCTTTGATCACAAGATTAGATCCTTGTAATTAGATTCCTTCTTATATATGAGGACTAGAGGAAAGTCTGGTCTCTGTTTTCTTTTTGTTTTAGGGTGTGGACGGGTTATATTTGTTCCTATTCTGTACTTCTGTCCTTATTAACACTCTTATGGTTCAGGGTTCGAGGCTCCTGCCTCCGCCGCCCTCTAAGGTTTTTTCTGTTATATTTAACACAAATATATGCATCAACATAGCAGAATGATCTTCTCTGTGCAGTGCCGTGCCTTGGATCGTGGTAAATCACTTTCGTCTTATACCTAAGACTAATACCTCAACAACATGTTCAGCTGCAAGACAGCAGTCTTTCAGAACCCTGCGTTGCAAATTGTTGATGTTTTGTTTCATCTTACTCCATTAAAGTCTTACGACTTCTATAATCAAACTTAATATTTTCCATTCTGCCCTTTAACCCTTAATGTTGTCATCTTCCCTAATGCCAAGATGTTTTCCTCCGAGAAACCTTAAAGTTTTCATCACCTCAGTTGCCAAAATGTTTCTGGCGACGAAGTGATTGATGAGTTATCTACTGAACAGGATCGTATACCGTGTAGGAGGGAGTTGTCTGTTATGAAGGATAGGCTATGTATCGTTAAGGAAAGGCTATCTTTAGTCAAAGAACGAGATGGTCGTGAAGAATCATAAGATTTGATAAGCAGAAAAGATTTATGCTTCACGAAATAAAGAAAACACGGTGAATGAAAAGCTTTACAACGTGAATGAAAAACTTTATAACGTGAATGAAAAACTTCTCATCGTGGATGAAAACTTTACGTCGTGATAATAAACCAAAGATTAATGTACCTTTATTGTAAAACCAATATTAAACAATGTTATTCATTATAAAAATACATTGATGAAAATGGCACGAACAAAATAGATATCGTAATATATACGACATCTATTGTAAAGAAAAAACAGATGAAAAATGCAAAATATATTTATGATGAACATAAAAATAACAAAAGCATACCTGGCAGGATGACATAAAGACTGAGGGAAGGAAGGAAACATTAAGGCTGAGGAAGACAGGAAACTTCACCATCACGCATCCTGTCTTCAGTAACCACAAGGTGAGGTAACTACCTGTCCTCTCCTCTCACTACAAGACAAGCTGGACACCTCAGTCCCTCCTTTCTACCAGCTCGTCGCGTTTTCTAACACTATCCCTCAACCAGTTAAAAATACGACATATTACTAAAAATAATGCTCTATTTTATTGACGTTAACAAGGGTCTGTTGAGCTCCCAGGTCGGGAATGCGTTACGGCGAGTTAGTTAGATATTACTGATGAGATGAGGAAGAGAGAGAGAGAGAGTCAGAAATAGAGAGAGTCAGAGAGAGAGAGAGAGAAAGAGGAACAGAGACAGAGGGAGATACATGCAGATAGAAAGTGAAGGAGAGGAGAGGAGAGGGAAGAGTTAGAGGAAAGAGGATTGACAGATGGGTAGCCAGAGGGGTTGAGGGACGGGAAAGCTCAAAATGGGGTTACGAATGGTCTTATTGACATATCCATCACGTTAAAGCCAAGGGGATTGAATAGTTCTGCCGGAAAGTGAGAGAGAGAGAGAGAGAAAGAGAGAGAGAGAGATAAAGAGAGAGAGAGAGGGAGAGAGAAACATGAGAAGAGCAAAGAGAAAAGGACTTGTTCTGTACTAAAGTTATCTGCCTGAAAGAAAATCAAATTATAGTTCCTGGCAAACCCACAAATACTGTTTGTATGGACGAGGCCAGCCATGGTAGAGAGACAGAAAGGTCGGTCAGGTCACAGAGACATAAAGGTCGGTCAGGTCACAGAGACAGAAAGGTCGGTCAGGTCACAGAGACAGAAAGGTCGGTCAGGTCACAGAGACAGAAAGGTCGGTCAGGTCACAGAGACAGAAAGGTCGGTCAGGTCACAGAGACATAAAGGTCGGTCAGGTCACAGAGACAGAAAGGTCGGTCAGGTCAGAGAGACACAAAGGTCGGTCAGGTCAGAGAGACAGAAAGGTCGGTCAGGTCACAGAGACAGAAAGGTCGGTCAGGTCAGAGAGACACAAAGGTCGGTCATGTCAGAGAAACAGACAGCAGAAACGTAGAAAGGAGAAGATAAATGAAAGAATAAAGAGAGATAAGTAGATTCAGAAAGAGGTAGATAAACATAAATAGTTACCAGATATATAAATGACTAAATAGAAAACAAAATACAAATTATATAAGTAGTAAATAGTATAAGAAATAAGTAGTAAATAGTATATGAAATAAGTAGTAAATAGTATATGAAATAAGTAGTAAATAGTATATGAAATAAGTAGTAAATAGTAAATGAAATAAGTAGTAAATAGTAAATGAAATAAGTAGTAAATAGTAAATCAAATAAGCAGTAAATTGTAAATAAAATAAGTAGGAAATAGTAAATAAGTAGTAAATATTAAATAAAATAAGTAGTAAATATTAAATAAAATAAGTAGTAAATATTAAATAAAATAAGTAGTAAATATTAAATAAAATAAGTAGTAAATAGTAAACAAAATAAGGAGTAAATAGTAGTAAGTAGCAAGTGATGACGAAGAACTCAGCCAAACAACTTTAGCCATAAACTTCGGGGACCCGAGAGAAACATACTTCAAAATAAATGTTATTAAAAAGTATGGCAATAACACACACCGACAATGAATCTCCAACATTTTATACACATAGACGTCGGGTAGGGGGGGGGGGGTGATGGAGGGGAGGTGGTAGAGGGGGGGGGGGGAACAGGTAGTGAAGGGGAGGAGGGGTGGTTAGGAAATCAGTATGGGAGTGGTGGGGATTAGGGGGGGGGGGGAATGGGTTGTTGATTGGGTAGATTGGGGGATGGAAAGGGACAGGGGGTAGATCAGGTCTGGTGGAAAATGATGCCCTTAACCATTTCTCTCCCATGGAGTCAGCTCTGGGAAAGGGGGGGGGGGGGGGTTTGGAACGCGGTGGGGGGGCCAAGTAAATATTATATAATAGTCATATATGTGTTTTATATATGATGCTGGTGAGGGTAGTAGTGGTGATAGTGGTGGTCGTCGATGGTGGTAGCAGGGGGGAGAGGAGGTCCCACTGATGATCCTGCTTTGAATTATAGCTTCATATATTTATTGGATTTGAAGTTGCGTTGGCTAGATGGCGATGTTGACGATAATGATAATGATGATGATGATGATAATGATGATGATGATAATGAGGGTGTAGAATATATATTTTCACTGTTAATTCTACCACAGGTCACTGGTTTAAGACCACGTGCTTATTGTGTCAGTCACAGCTGTAATTGGAACACTTCTTGACTAAGTTCTAGCGAGCATTATCTGACGCCTTAGGGTAATCACAGTTCATTTAGAATATGGTTAGTGCATACTTCTTATCTTAATAATTATAACATACAATAGGTGAACAAACAATGTTGATGGTGATGATGATGCTGTTGATTATGATGGATAGTGATGGTGATGATTTCGGGTTATAAGCTTTTCGACTACACTCTCAAGAGAAAAGAGGAGAGAGAGAGAGAGAACGAGAACAGAGTTCTCTATCGTTCGAAAGAGAACAGAGTTCGAGAGAACGAGGGAGAGAGAGACAGAGACACACCCACACACACACACACACACGATACAATCCCATCATAAAATTGTAACTACCACTCAGAAACATGCTGATCCACTGCCAAACCGTTTCTGATGCCAACAGACACCTGAGTGACAGCTCTCCACGGCTTGATCCAGTCACTGTGTCAAAGATGTCTGAAGTGGTTGTTAGACAGCTTGAAGTCAACAGTTTCACAAATTACTCGACAAAGGGGGAAAACAATGGGACTGGGCAAGATCAGTCCCAGAATGTTACACAACTGTGTGGATCCACTGGCTTCGCCAGTCACTCGCTGCTACCAACTCCGGCCACCTTAATGAATATAGCCCCGTCTCTGAAGGTAGGAAGATATACATACAGTTCGTAAAAGGAAGAGAGTCAGTCAGCTGTCAGCAGCTACAGACCAGTCGCTGGTTATGTTTGGAAACCGTCAAGCGTGGCAGCTGACTTGCCGGATGTGACAGATGATTTGCCGGAGGTGGCAGCTGACTTGAAGGATGTGGCAGCTGACTTGCCGGAGGAGGCAGCTGACCTGCCGGATGTCTCCCAGAAGAAGGACGAGTAGTAAGGGCAGCAAAAAGGGTTATAATGATATTATTATTATCTCTGTGAGTTAAGTGACACCTTCACTCCTACATGCCGGAGCGAGATGCACTAATCAGTTTACCATCTACTCAAGGAGCTACGGGCGACAAGGCCGCACAAGTGGCAACAAACACGTATGAAATTTAAACTCACACGAGATTCTTGCAATTTTTGTTAAGGTTGTTGACTTGTGTTTAAAGAAAACCGTTTGTTTCTTGCAGAAATAGAGAGTATAGGCAGTGCAACACAACTTACTTATGTTGCATATAATAGTACTACATATTGAGTTCTTCTTTTGTGAGGAAACAATTTACTTAAATGTTTCACTGTGAGTCCAACACTTAAACAATCACGTAGCTTTCAGAAGATAAAAAAATGATTGTATATATATATATATATATATATATATATATATATATATATATATATATATATATATATATATATATTGTATATATATATATATATATATATATATATATATATATATATATATATATATATATATATATATATATATATATATATATATATATATATATACAATCATTTTTTTATCTTCTGAAAGCTACGTGATTGTTTAATATATATATATATATATATATATATATATATATATATATATATATATATATATATATATATATATATATATATATATATTAGTTCTTCGTCGAAGAACTAATATATATATATTAATATATATATATTAGTTCTTCAGACTTCAGGCTGAAGGCGCAAGGAACATAAGGAGTCAGCAGGCCGTTGAGTCGCTTCGCCAGTCTGTACGTGGGTGTGGGTATCTGGCTAATGATTGGCCGAAGTGGGTTTCCAGGCTTGTGCGTCTTGACATTTCCATACGCATATCCAGGTTTATATTCCCCAATGATCTTTGGCAGGTGGAGTCCAGATTTCTTGGCGTTCACAGTTTCGATCAGTTTGTTGACCTTTGCTTTTAATTCGGCTGTAGTGTCCTTCGTTACCCTTTGGAACTTAGTTTGGTCAGAGAGTATGATGTTCATTTTCGCCAGATATTCGTCTTTTTTAAGAATACTTAAAAAAGACGAATTCTTAAAAAAGACGAATATCTGGCGAAAATGAACATCATACTCTCTGACCAAACTAAGTTCCAAAGGGTAACGAAGGACACTTCAGCCGAATTAAAAGCAAAGGTCAACAAACTGATCGAAACTGTGAACGCCAAGAAATCTGGACTCCACCTGCCAAAGATCATTGGGGAATATAAACCTGGATATGCGTATGGAAATGTCAAGACGCACAAGCCTGGAAACCCACTTCGGCCAATCATTAGCCAGATACCCACACCCACGTACAGACTGGCGAAGCGACTCAACGGCCTGCTGACTCCTTATGTTCCTTGCGCCTTCAGCCTGAAGTCTCCAAAGGAATTTGTTGACTTACTGCGGGGCACACGGGCCACAGGGATAAGAGCCTCGTTGGACGTAGAATCGCTGTTTACCAACGTACCTGTGGACGAGACAATCGGAATGATAGCCGACAGAGTGTATCGTGATCCAGCCTGTACTCCTCTTGACATACCAGAAAATATTCTGAGGAAACTACCCCAAGCTTGTACTAAAGAGGCACCCTTCTTGAGCCCGGATGGGCACATGTATAAGCAAGTAGATGGGGTCGCCATGGGTTCTCCCCTAGGTGTCCTGTTTGCAAACTTCTACATGGGTTCCATCGAACAAAAAGTCTTAGTCGACATGAACTTGAAACCGGCCATATACTGCAGGTATGTTGACGACATTTTTACACAGGTACCTGATGTCAGACATCTGCAGGAGCTGAAGGAGGCATTTGAGCAGAGTTCCGTGCTGCGTTTCACTTACGAGATGGAAAAGGATGGGAAGCTGCCCTTTCTAGATGTAACAGTCATGGAAAAGGGCGGAGGTTTCCACACTGCAGTCTACACTAAGGAAACAAACATAGGAATGTGCCTAAATGCCAACAGCGACTGCCCAGACAGGTACAAGAGGAGTGTTGTTAACGCATATGTCGACCGTGCTCTCAGCCACAGCTCAGAATGGAAGCAAGTCGACGAAGAACTCTGTAGGGTAAGGCAGGTCCTAGTCAATAACGGCTTCTCCAATGGTTTCGTCGAAGACATCATAAGAAGGAAAGTGAAAAGCCATGCAACCTCTGAAGAGACAACTAACACAACACCTATACCCCCTATTAGACTATTTTACAGGAAATTCTTTTCCACAGCTCATAAAACGGAGGAAAGGGTCCTGAAAGATATTGTTAATAGAAACGTTATCCCTACAGACAAAAATCAGAAGATACAACTGACGATTTACTATAAAACCAGAAAAACGGCCAGCCTACTCATGAGAAACTCTCCAGACACAAAACAGAATGCTTTAAAAGAGACTAACGTCGTCTATGCCTTCAAAAGCCCACGTGGGGACTGAAAGCTCCAAAAAAAACAGTATATAGGCAAGACAACAACATCTCTTTCTAGGCGTTTAACGATGCATAAGCAACAGGGCTCCATTAAGGAACATATAATCTCTTCCCACAACCAAACCATCGCCAGAGAAATCCTAGTAAACAACACAGAAATCATCGATAGATACAGCGATAGCAGGCGGCTTGACGTTTGCGAGGCACTACACATCAAGAAGTCAACACCAGCAATCAACAGCCAATTATTGCACAACTATATTCTACCCACCTCAAGACTCCACTCCAATATAGAAGCATCAAGAAATATGGACCAATAGGCTTTCTACAAACACTTCTATTCAATATCCATTGTTTCGTGTTCTGTCTTGTATTGATGAAATTAATACCCTATTAATACTCTTGTTCTGTCTTGTGTTGATGAAATTAATACCCTATTAATACCACATTTTGTTCTGTCTTGTGTTAATGCCACATCACCCCTTCCACCTCACTCAAATGTAGATATAAAATCGGAGATACGTAAGTTCTATTCAGTTGTGTATTTGTGAACTAAAGTCTTTGAAAATGTAATAAGTTTTACGAAACGCGCCCGTGTCGCGTCAGACTAGAAATAAAAATGAATTTTGGAGAATTGATTTTTGATTTACCTCCAACAGTGAAGCGTAATGTACGAAAGATTGAGAAAATTCGTGTTATAATTATTAATCTTACTTTTTCGGTCACATTTATATATATATATATATATATATATATATATATATATATGTATATATATATATATATATATATATATATATATATATATATATATATATATATATATATATATATATATATATATATATATATATATATATATATGAAGGTGAAAACACGGGGGGATACATAAGGGATAAACATAGGGGCTGCAGAAGGCTTATTGGCCCATACGAGGCATCTCCTATCTAAACACAAAGATTAATCCAGTGTAATTGGCCTGTTATGTTAGACATTGTCTTCTGTGTTGGCATCGATATGTTCTTGTCTTGTCCTTACTCTCATGGTGGGTAGAGTAAATAGTTCCGTGATTTGGGTGTTCATGGTAGGTCGCTCTATTCTTATGTGAATTGCCTCAAGAATTTGTAATCTTCTTGAATCTTGGGTTTTGTCTATTATGCAAGTATTCTTGTTCAACATTTCTCTTGTTAGAGTAATGTCATGGGCTTGTCTCATGTGATTCCTAGGGGCACCAGATTGAAGATGGCATGTCAAACGCCTCGTCAGCTTGGTCGACGTCATACCTATGTACTTACATTGAAGGTTACATCCTTCGTGGGGGCAAGTGTACATGTATACAACGCTTGACTGCTGTAGAGGGTTCTCCGTCGGCTTCGGGCTGTTTTTGATAAGGAGTTCGGAAGTCTTCTTGGTTTTGTAGAATATTATCAGGTTTATGTTTTGGTTAGGAGTAGTGCTTTTTACTCCTTTACGGATTATTTCTTTCATTATTCTTTCCTCTTTTATATGTTCACTGTGCATGGTTGATTTGTAATATAATTTTATTGGGGGTGTTGTGGTTTCTGTTCTAGGTTCTGAATTATACCAACGGTCCAAGTGTCTTCTTATAGCAGCGTTTATTTCCGCGTTGCTATATCCGTTGTTCACCAATACCTGAGTTACTCTTTCAAACTCTCTACTCACGTTGCTCCATTCAGAGCAGTGGGTAAGCGCTCGACGAATATAAGCATTGAGAACACTGGCTTTGTATCTTTGGGGGCACTCACTTCTACCGTTCAGGCATAATCCTATGTTGGTGGGCTTGGTATATACGTTGGTGCTTAAAGAGGTTCCTGTTTTTGTTATTAGTACATCCAAGAATGGCAGACTGTTATTTTCACTATTTTCATGTGTAAATCGGAGTACTGACTCTCTCTCTAGGTGTCTTTTTAGGTCAATTAGTTCATCTGAGTCTTTTACTATTACGAATATGTCATCTACATAACGGCAGTATACAGTTGGTTTTTGTCTGCTACTGAAGACCCTATCTTCGATGGTTCCCATATAAAAATTAGCAAATAAAACTCCTAAGGGGGAGCCCATTGCTACTCCGTCTATTTGTAAATACATGTCTCCTTGTGGACTAATGAAAGGGGCTTCCTTTGTACATGCTTCGAGAAGACTTTTCAAGTGTGGCTCAGGTATGTCTAATTTGGGGGTGCTCTCGTCTCTGTATACTCTGTCCAGTATCATTCCTATGGTTGTGTCGACTGGGACGTTGGTAAAAAGGGATTCAACGTCCAGGGAAGCGATGATTCCATCGGGCTGGGTAGATTTGATCAATTCTAGGAAATCTGCTGATGATTGTAGACTAAACTTACTTGGAGTGTATGGAGTTAGGAGTTCATTGAGTTTCTTTGCCAGGTGATAAGTTGGGGTTGGTATTTGGCTGATTATAGGGCGTAGTGGGTTACCTGGTTTATGCGTCTTAACATTGCCGTAGGCATATCCTAAGCCATAGTCGCCTTGAAGTTTATTGAAATGCACACTACCTTTCTTTGCGTTGATTGCTGTAATTGTTTTGTTTACTTTCCGCTTAAGGTCTTCTACGGGGTTCCTCGTGATTCGTTGAAATTTGGAGTCGTCACTTAGGATGTCGCTAATTTTGTTCATGTATTCATGGGTAGGAATCAATACATATGCTGCTGTTTTGTCGGCTTTTCTTATTGTTACGTCTTTCAGATTTTTTTGTTGTTTCGCTGCTTCTTTGAGTCGTGGGGTTAAGATTGTAGATGAATATGTTCCTCGTTTTTTCCCTGCTTCTGCAAGTAGTTCAGCTTGAAGTGTGTCAGTGGTGATGACTTTTTTGTTGTCTTCTAGCTTATGGATATCGTCCAGAAGCATTTCGATTTCCATGCGTTTTTGATGCATCTTTGGTTTAGATAAGAATTGACAATTTAGACCAAGATTTAAGAGGTCTCGTTGGTCCTGGGTAAGATCATAAGAAGTCAGGTTAAAGTAGCCATCTTTAGGACGAGGGATTTTTAGCTGTCCACCGTTTAGACAGCTAAAAAACAAAGACACTCCGTAAGTTAACATCCCTAAACGGTGGACAGCTAAAAATCCCTCGTCCTAAAGATGGCTACTTTAACCTGACTTCTTATGATCTTACCCAGGACCAACGAGACCTCTTAAATCTTGGTCTAAATTGTCAATTCTTATCTAAACCAAAGATGCATCAAAAACGCCTGGAAATCGAAATGCTTCTGGACGATATCCATAAGCTAGAAGACAACAAAAAAGTCATCACCACTGACACATTTCAAGCTGAACTACTTGCAGAAGCAGGGAAAAAACGAGGAACATATTCATCTACAATCTTAACCCCACGACTCAAAGAAGCAGCGAAACAACTAAAAAATCTGAAAGAAGTAACAATAAGAAAAGCCGACAAAACAGCAGCATATGTATTGATTCCTACCCATGAATACATGAACAAAATTAGCGACATCCTAAGTGACGACTCCAAATTTCAACGAATCACGAGGAACCCCGTAGAAGACCTTAAGCGGAAAGTAAACAAAACAATTACAGCAATCAACGCAAAGAAAGGTAGTGTGCATTTCAATAAACTTCAAGGCGACTATGGCTTAGGATATGCCTACGGCAATGTTAAGACGCATAAACCAGGTAACCCACTGCGCCCTATAATCAGCCAAATACCAACCCCAACTTATCACCTGGCAAAGAAACTCAATGAACTCCTAACTCCATACACTCCAAGTAAGTTTAGTCTACAATCATCAGCAGATTTCCTAGAATTGATCAAATCTACCCAGCCCGATGGAATCATCGCTTCCCTGGACGTTGAATCCCTTTTTACCAACGTCCCAGTCGACACAACCATAGGAATGATACTGGACAGAGTATACAGAGACGAGAGCACCCCCAAATTAGACATACCTGAGCCACACTTGAAAAGTCTTCTCGAAGCATGTACAAAGGAAGCCCCTTTCATCAGTCCACAAGGAGACATGTATTTACAAATAGACGGAGTAGCAATGGGCTCCCCCTTAGGAGTTTTATTTGCTAATTTTTATATGGGAACCAGCGAAGATAGGGTCTTCAGTAGCAGACAAAAACCAACTGTATACTGCCGTTATGTAGATGACATATTCGTAATAGTAAAAGACTCAGATGAACTAATTGACCTAAAAAGACACCTAGAGAGAGAGTCAGTACTCCGATTTACACATGAAAATAGTGAAAATAACAGTCTGCCATTCTTGGATGTACTAATAACAAAAACAGGAACCTCTTTAAGCACCAACGTATATACCAAGCCCACCAACATAGGATTATGCCTGAACGGTAGAAGTGAGTGCCCCCAAAGATACAAAGCCAGTGTTCTCAATGCTTATATTCGTCGAGCGCTTACCCACTGCTCTGAATGGAGCAACGTGAGTAGAGAGTTTGAAAGAGTAACTCAGGTATTGGTGAACAACGGATATAGCAACGCGGAAATAAACGCTGCTATAAGAAGACACTTGGACCGTTGGTATAATTCAGAACCTAGAACAGAAACCACAACACCCCCAATAAAATTATATTACAAATCAACCATGCACAGTGAACATATAAAAGAGGAAAGAATAATGAAAGAAATAATCCGTAAAGGAGTAAAAAGCACTACTCCCAACCAAAACATAAACCTGATAATATTCTACAAAACCAAGAAGACTTCCGAACTCCTTATCAAAAACAGCCCGAAGCCGACGGAGAACCCTCTACAGCAGTCAAGCGTTGTATACATGTACACTTGCCCCCACGAAGGATGTAACCTTCAATGTAAGTACATAGGTATGACGTCGACCAAGCTGACGAGGCGTTTGACATGCCATCTTCAATCTGGTGCCCCTAGGAATCACATGAGACAAGCCCATGACATTACTCTAACAAGAGAAATGTTGAACAAGAATACTTGCATAATAGACAAAACCCAAGATTCAAGAAGATTACAAATTCTTGAGGCAATTCACATAAGAATAGAGCGACCTACCATGAACACCCAAATCACGGAACTATTTACTCTACCCACCATGAGAGTAAGGACAAGACAAGAACATATCGATGCCAACACAGAAGACAATGTCCAACGTAACAGGCCAATTACACTGGATTAATCTTTGTGTTTAGATAGGAGATGCCTCGTATGGGCCAATAAGCCTTCTGCAGCCCCTATGTTTATCCCTTATGTTTCCCCCCATGTTTTTCACCTTCATTGTATTATCACCTGACCTAATGCGGGTATAAAATCAACTAGTATTGTAAGATCTGTTCACTTGAGAATGAACCATGGAGGTTCGAAACGTCGTGCAAATTATACAAATAAGTGTAATACACTCTATAGTAAATCACTTCTTTTCTTCACCTTAAAAGTACGAAAATGAGTTTTGGAGAACTCCTATTCCAATTAAGCCCTGATGCTAAGAAAATAGTTAGAGGGATAGAAGCCCTAAACCAGAAAATAATAAATACAGAATATGCGGTCATATTCAATATATATATATATATATATATATATATATATATATATATATATATATATATATATATATATATATATATATATATTATATCTCTATATAAATAAACGGAAATGTTCGTTTGTTCAAAATTCTTCACTGATTGCTTTTAAGTATTCACACAATGTTCCATTCGCATCCGGCCAGATTTTTTTATACATACTATATAGATATCACGTCTGTGACGGTAAAAAACATGCTTTTTCTGAAAAACTGTGTTTTTCATGTTTTTTTCATGTGAGGGAAATCTTCAAAACCTCTTTACCGATTGCTTTGAAATTTTGACACAACGTTACATTCGAATAGGCGCGTATCTTTATATATCTACTATATACATGCCTTACATGTGTCAGGAAAAAAACATTCTTTTTTTTTAAAAACAGCGCCATCTGTTGGACGTAAGAGCAACACACACTGTAATCTCCGAAAGTTGTTCACCGATTGCTTTGAAATTTTGATACAACGTTGCATTCGAATAGTCACGTTTTTTTATATACCTACTATATAAATGCCACCTCTGTGACAGGTATAAACATGCGTTTTTGAAAAACAGCGCCATCTGTGGCACATAATATCAACATGCACGCTATACTAAATATGTCATGAAATCCATGTCAATGTTTCCGATTGCATTGATAAATTTAATTTTCATAGATTTCGATTTATTTTATTTTTTATTGAAATTTTTGTGTGACATTGGGTTGGAATTGAGCTGTGTTGTTTACCCTACCGTTCATTTTGTAAGTATAAATATAGATCCCACACCTGTGACAGGTAAAACTATGCTTTGTCTTGAAAAACAACGCCATCTGTTGCACGTAAGAGCAACACACATGCTATACTAGATATGTTACAATTTCATTTCAATGTTTCTGATTGCGTTGATAAATTGAATTTTCGTAGATTTTGATTCATTTTCATTTTGATTTAATTATTTTGTGTGAATTGCGTTGGAATTGAGCCGTGATGTTTACCATACCGTTCATTTCGTGAGTATAGTTAATTTTTTATTTTTTAATATTTTCATATATTTTTTAACTGTTTTTCTTATATTTCAGTGATTGGAACATCAGATCACTTGATGTTCCTGGTAATGGTGGGGATGGACGAAGGGACGGGGAAGTTTGGGATGGTGGGGACGAGGGGTTCCGGGAATGGAGAATGGTGGGGAGGACAAAGGGACAGCGGAGTTGGACAAAGTGGGAAGGAAAAGGGGATGGTGGAGTGGGGAATGGTTGGGAGGCCGAGGAGACGGGTGAGGAGAGAATGGTGGGGAGGACTGGGGGACAAGGATAGTTGCTGTGGCCGGGTACTGCTAGTATATAAATAATAATGGAAATGTTCGTTTGTTCAAAATCGCCAATCTCCGAAAGTTCTTCACCGATTGCCTTGAAATTTTCACACAAAGGTCCCTTCGCATACGAGCGTATTTTTATATACATACTATATAGATGTTACGTCTGTGACAGAAAAACACACGTATTTTTGGAATAGCTGTGTTTTTCAGGTGTTTTTCATGTGAGGGAAATCTTTGTAACCTCTTTACCGATTGCTTTGACACAACATTGCATTCTAATAGGCGAGTATTTTTATATACCTACTATATACATGCCTCACCTGTGACCGGAAAAAACATTCTTTTTTGGAAAAAAGGCGCCATCTGTAGGACGTAAGAGCAACACATGCTGTAATCTTCGAAAGTTCTTCACCGATTGCTTTGAAATTTTGACACAACGTTCCATTCGCACGCGTACGTGTTTTTATATATGTACCATTTAGATGCCACACCTGCAACAGGTAAACATGCGTTTTTTTTTTTTTAAACAACGCCATCTGTTGCACATAGGAGCAACACACGATATACAAAATATGTTTTGATTCCATTTCAATGTTTCCGATTGCATTGATAAATTGAATTTTCATAGATTTTGATTTACTTTCATTTTGATTTCATTATTTTGAGTCACGTTGCATTGGAATTTATCTGAGTTGTTTACCATACCGTTCATTTCGTGAGTATAGCTTATTTGTTTCTTTTTCATTGTTTTTTATTTCGTTTCTTTAACTGTTCTTATTTTTTAGTGCAATTGGTGGTGAAATGGAGCTGTGTCGATTGATCTGCGTTTGAATTTAAATATTTCGTAAGTATTTTATGTGTTTGCTTTGAAAACCAGAAAATGGACATCACATATATTTCACAGCTGCAAATTTACAATAACTATGAATCCACCGGCTACGACTTTTTTTTTTTTTTTTTTTTTTTTTTTAGCAGGGATAATCCTGCGCGGGCCCTAAGCCTCTGGCTGGCCCGCTAAGTGATGCTCGTTTCTGTTTTACCTGGGCGGAGGATGAGTATGTATGACCCGTATGGACGCTTCAGTAAGATTTTGCCATATGTGTTTAACAACTTCCTCTGCTCTGTCGAATCGAAGGTGAAATCTTAACGGGTTTGTAACTGTGCACTGTGTTAGATAATGTTCCAGTGGTCTGTCGGGCATTTCTCCACAGTGATGACATTTCCTCTCACCTTCCGGAACCTGTAAGCCTATTTCCCATGCACATGGGTATCCAAGCCTGATGCGATGTAAGTGCACTTCTGTTGTTCTACTGCCCCCGTTCATCAAACTAAGTGGTTCGTAGTTGGTCGAATTCTTGTACCAACCCGCAGACCCTGATGTTGCAACTGCTGTGTTGTGGTCACTGTACATCTTTCGCATTGCTCTGTTTTGAATTACTTTCTTCATCTGGGATAGACTCTGTGGTATGTAAATGTCTACATTTCTCCTCTGAGTAGCAAGTTTTGCAGCTTCGTCTGCAATGTCATTACCTAATAGTCCCACATGACTTGGCACCCAGTTGATAAGTGCCCGTCGGCCTTGTCGTTTGAGTGTGTGCATGAATGATAAGACATTTGTGATCAGATGGATGTTATCACATATGTGTTCCTGTTGCAAGGTTTCAATGGCGGTTCTCGAATCTGTATGTATGATAACATGTTGTCGGTGTTCAGCAAGAGCATGTTCCAAAGCCTTTTGAATGGCTAGCATCTCAGTCGGTAAAGTCGAACACCCATTTGAGAGCCTCCAACTATATACAGAGTTTCCCGCTTTAACTGCAGCTCCGGTTTCTTGTCCCTGCTGGTCTACTGACCCATCCGTGAAGTAAGTGAAGCTGTCGGATGCCATGTTTGCCTCTATATGCATCTGTGCAATGTGACGTAGCAGATGAGGATGTGTCTGGTTCTTCTTTCCGTCAAGAGCCATAATCTGAAAGTCTGCTGGCAGAGATTCCCAAGGGGCTTTAAAACAAAGTCTGCATGTATGTCGTCGACACCCCTCTCAGTGACTGTGTTTGCCATATCGAATGTATCGATGGCGTTTATCGTACAATGGGTCCACCTGTTGCCATTGGAGGCTCTTCTGTCCAGAGTTAGTGCTCCAGTGATCATATCTTTAAGTGAACTGATTCTAGGTCTAGTCAATATCTTGGTCAGCATGCACGCAGCAATCCCCTTTACCCTTATTTCAATCGACGTTAGCTTTGTCTCTAGTCTTAGGTTCAGGATTTTAGTCCATCTGGGAGCACCTGTTATGACTCGCAATGCATCATTTTGAAGAACCTCAACGTTTGCCCACTGACCAGGAGAAAGAGTGAGTAAGGCTGCATAATCAACCAGGGAACGAACGGCGTGTTTGTAAAACATTCTCAACACTCTGTGTCCCGCTCCTAGACGGGGCCCTGTGATTGCTCTCATTATATTTATTCGTGACTTTGCTTTCTCCTTTAGATATTGAATTTGCTTATGGAATGTCATTTTAAAATCAATCCACACTCCGAGATATCGATATTGTGTAACCCACTGAAGGTTAATGTCCTGAATGCGTAGGTGCCTGTCTGGAGCCTTGCCACCTAGTCTCATCGCCTTAGACTTCTGTGCAGATATTTTTAGCCCTAAAACACTGCATTCAGATGTCACTTGATCTAAAGCACCTTGAGCTTTATTTAGAAGTGAAGGACCCGTAACGACTAATGCTAGATCATCAGCATAGCTTAGCAATGTAACCCCTTCTGTAAAGGACATGGTAACAAGGTTTTCCATAAGGATGTTAAAAAGACTAGGACTGAGGACTCCTCCTTGTGGAGTCCCATTCTCGTGCAAGTGGTAGTCCGACACTTGTCCTTGCAACTTTACTCTGGCATACCTGTGACTTAGGTAATCTTGAATCCATGCTAGCATTTTCTCCCTCACACCTTTTTTAACTAAGGTGTGTAGTATTGCTGGCGGGCTTGCAAGTTCAAACGCTTTTTCCAGATCAAGGAAGACCACTATAGCTGGACCCGAGTTAACTGTTCCTAGTAATGTTGCTATGTAGTTTGCAGTACCTACTCCTCTAGTGAAGCCAAATATGTGTTTATGAAGGTCTCCAGTCTTCCACAGTAGCCTATTTAAGACCATCCGTTCTGCAGTTTTACTAACGCATGATGTTAAGGAAATGGGTCTGTAATTGCCAGGTTCATTCGGCTTAGGAATCGGTATGATGTCTGCTTTCTTCCAAGAGGGCGGTAGTTTGCCTTGCTGCCAAGACGCATTGATGACGTCCAACATCCCTCGGTCTCCAGCAGGACCTGCATGTGCGATCATTGAGTATGTAATGTTATCAGCACCTGGTGCAGTGTCCTTACCACCCTTTTTGGCTCTGCTTAGTTCCTGTTCGGTGAAGGGACAGTCACACTCGTCATTTATAGCTAAGCCCTCATGAATGACTGTCATCCTCTCTTGTTTTAAGTGTTCTTGCTGCCTTCGGACCATTGCAGGAAGCTGATATGAAGCTGTTCTTTCTGCAAATTGGAGAGCAAGTCTCTCAGCCTCCTGCAATGGTTGAATACATGCCTGTGGCCGGGCTGGTCGACCTGATATAGTTTTAATCTGACCCCATATCTTGCCAAGACTACTATGTTCATTTAGAGTTTGACACCACTCAAACCATCTTGCCTCCTTTACTTCTCGAGAAACTGGCCTTGCTTCAGATATCACCGCTCGTAGCAGAGTTCTTCCTTCTGGTGTGGGGTTTCTCTTTAGATGTTTTCTGAAGATATTGACTCTATGGTTCTGTTCTTTAACGTCATTAATATAGAACCAATAGTTCTTTCGTTTCGTGTTACCTGTGATAATGATTGGAATAGCTTTGTTCGCAGCAGCTGCAACGGCTTCCTGCAGATTGGTCTCGTGTATGTTCAAATCCTCAGGTGGCGTGTACGTTGCATACCATTTTTCAAGTTCTTCCTGGTATACATTCCAATTGGCCTTCCCGACATTCCACCGAGGCCGCGCAGGAGGTGTAGGAGGTCGTGCCAGGTTGAGTGTCGTGACAGTAGCATAGTGGTCACTAGTGATCACCGGGTCTACTGCCCACTTCGCCTGTTGCTGGAGTGCTGTGGAGATGAATGTAAGATCAAGGGAACCTACTAGAATGTGAGTGGGTTCCCCAGTGTTGAGAAGTGTAATTTCAGGTACTTCTCGCAGAGCTGCAGCTAAATGGCGCCCATCTGCATTGGCTGGCCCAGTTGCACCTAACTCTGGATGATGAGCATTAAAATCTCCAGCAAGAATTAAATTTTCCTGCGTGGCCAAGGCAAGCACTGCCTCTGCTTCTAGTTTACGCCTAGGGGGCTTGTAGACGTTGTATATGAGGAGCTCAAAATTAGCCATATTCACTGTAACTGCTAATACCTCTACTCCATCCCCACATGAAACCGAGTCTATTTTCTTGCTGGGTATGGTGTTTCTGACTAGGGTCATTAATCCTCTTAGTCTCCCCTGCTCATACGGGAGAACATAGTGCTGATATCCAGCTAATCTGAAGGATTTCGTGGCTGGGAAAAGAGTTTCTTCCAAAACGATTATATCTGCTTTCGTGCTGATTGCAGCCTCCTGAAGTGTGTGTTTTTTATTTCCAAGACCTTGTATGTTCCACTGCAGAATTCGTAATGGCCAGACGACGGGTTCGGTTGGTGTTACTTGTTCTACTAGAACTCCTCCTCGGAATCGACCTCTATATTCTCCGCCTCGCAAGTCGTGTCGCTGCAAAACGGACTGCATTGATAGTTCGTGGTCATCCCCGACGTTGTTGGAATCTGTGCATAACTGTGGTCCATCGCTATGTTGTTGGAAGTGCTGCAGGTCGGACTGCATTGATTGTCCGTGGTCAACCCCGGCATTGTTGGAATCTGTGCAGAACTGTGGTCCATCACTTTGTTGTTGGTATTGCTGCAAGTCGGACTGCATTGATTGCTCGCGGCCGTTTCTTGTGTTGGCGGAACCTGCGCATCTCTGCTGTTCAATACGTCTTTGTTGGCGTCGCTGCAGATCAGACTGCATTGGCTGTTGTTGTCTGTCTCCTGTGTTGGAAGATTCTGTTGATCGTTGGTGGTCACTGCGTCTTGCAGTTGCGTTTGTGAATGTCGATGTTCCGGTGTCTTGACGAGCCGACTGTTGTCGGTAGTCAGTAAGTCCAAGTTGCGTTGTTTGTCCTCTTGTGCTCCATCCTGTCGGAGACTGTCTATTTCTCGTGTAACTGTGGTCTGCTGCACGATCTTGTCCATTATCACACAAGTGATGTCTTGAGTCTGTTGTTGTGAGGCGTTCTGCATCATCTGTAGGCAATTGATAATGGTCTCTGCCATGATCTTCACGATGGTTTGCAGCTGGACCTCGGTAAAACTGTATAGCTGGTGAGTAGATTCCGAAAGTAAGTGTTTTCTGCTCATTTGCACTTGCTGGACTTCTGCAACACTTTCGTGTAATGTCTGATTCGGAATTGACAGATTCGGGAACTTTTGCTCTGTGAGAGCGGGTGGCTGTTGTGGCTGTGCACGAGTGTTCCAGACGGTGGTGTTGGTGGATGTACCGCTGGTCAGTGTGTTGACCCTGGCCTGAGCTGTCTGCACTTTTTGTTTCCGTGCAGAGCAGGTTGTGCTCCAGGCATGATGTTTGCCTCCACAATTTGGACATTTGGCTGTTGTGGTCTGGTTTGCCTTGTGCTTGGCAATACAGTCTTTGGTGGGATGTCTCAGGCTGCACACTCCGCACCTCTCCTGTCCTGTGCAGCGTGACTGATGGTGGCCGTATTTCTGACACCTGAAGCAGCGTAGGGGTTCCGGGACGTATGGCCTCTGTCGGTATGTCCCCCAATTTCCAAGACCGAAAGTTTCCGGCACATGTCCCATGACGGTCACCAGAACCTGACGCGTCGCTGCCTTGTCTTCTTTTGTTCGGCAACGTTCCACACTCAGGACTTGCTTGTGTTCTAGCACTGGATCCAGGGGAAAGTCGGTTGGGTATCCCAAAAGCACGACTCGTGTGCGTCGTTCTGAAGGGTCCAGCTTTACCAAGCACACAGGTTTCCCCTGCAGGACTCTTACCTTCTCTAAGTAATGTGCAGTCTGTTGGTCTTGAGGTGTCAGTATTATTTCTCCCTTCAGGTTGACTGTAATGGAAAGTTTGAGCTCTGGTTGTTCTTTTTCCATCGCCGTTACTACTCAATATGCTGTAGGAAAGTGGTCGGTCTGCATGATCTTGAATTTCGGAAGAAGTGCAGAGGCTGGCGATGTCTGGTGTGAGACTGGTGGTGTCCTCCCCTGTCCCATACTCCTGTCCTGCGGCTGGGCTGTGGAGTGAGGAACAATGGCCGACAGTGGCTGGCGTGAAACCGGTGGTGTCCTCTCCTGACTCATACTGCCGTCCTGCGGCAGCGTTGCGGACAGAGAAGCATTGACTGACACTGGCTGGTGTGTGACTGACGCTGTCCTCTCTAGGTCCATTACGTCCGCTGACTTGCTGGGAGAAGCAAGTGGTAAAGCCTCGATAGCAGTTTTCTTTGGGGCCTGCTGCACATCGGTCCCCCGTCCTTCCTCGTCCGAAAGCTGCTTCCATTCCCTCTTGCGCTGAGCCTTCCCCATGGCTCTCTACACGTAGTGAGAACCGACTCAAACCACCGGAGCAGCAGGCGACACGTCCTCACTGCACGGTAGCTCAGGAGCGGCTACGACGTTAACTGCTTTCTTAACGTGATTTCAAAATGACGCGTTTGCAAAATCACTGCTGTATGCAGAAGGGCATACGTATTACACATGGGATGCCAGTAGAAAATCATTTGAACGACGCAAACCAGTAGACCGAGTCGACGGACAACCTGGCATATTGAAATAAACTACGATAGGCAGACTGTACACCATGCATCCCAATCAAGATGAATGCTTCTTTCTTGGCATGCTGTTGGTAAATGTGCCCGGTCCAACTTCTTTCCAGCCAAATAGATTTGTGAACGGCGTAACACATGCCACTTTCCGTAGTGCATGTCAAGCTCGGAATTTATTGAAGAACGACAAACACTGGGATCAATGCATTAATGACGCGTCCAACACGTCACATCTTAATTAAATTCGGGCATTGTTTGCAATCATATTGACCACCGGCTCTTCTTCATCTTCAACAGAGTTATGGAAAAAATATAAATTGCACATGGCTGAAGATATTATTCGTCGAATATGAAGGAAAAATCAAATATGAACATGGATTTCACAGCAAAAATCTACAACGAAGCGTTGATAATGATTGAAGATTTGTGCTTAGAAATAACAAAGTTCTAAATCAATTGGAAATGTCATTATCGACTCGATCTACTGCTGCTTCGTTTGATGTAGAATTGCGTCGTGAACACAATTACAACACGAGTGATTTGTTGTCGTATGTCCAATAATGATTGAAGATTTGTGCTTAGAAATCGCGAACAAAGTTCTAAATCAATTGGAAATGTCATTATCGACTCGATCTACTGCTGCTTCGTTTGATGTAGAATTGCGTCGTGAACACAATTACAACACGAGTGATTTGTTGTCGTATGTGCAATAAAGTATTCCTAAGCTAACGCTTGAGCGAAATGGCATTTACAATGAAATAATTAAAACTGTCAATAACGAGTTTGGAGAAATCTTCTTAGGTGCGCCAGGAGGAACTGTAAATCCTTCCTAATTTAATTGATTCTGGTAACATTTCGATCCTAACATGGCATAACCCTAGCTCTTGCATCGTCTGGAATAGCTGCGACATTGTTACCAAGTGGAAGAACTGCTACTTCGGCTTTGAAATTGCCGTTAAAAATGCAATTCATAGAAATTCCCACGTGCAGCATTTCCAAAGCATCCGGAATGGGAAAAGTATTAAAGAAAAGTAAACATATTGTTTGGGATGAATGCACAATGACCCAGCAAAAATCACTCGAGGCTCTTGATCGATTATTCCAAGATTTGCGTGGAAATAGCAGACCAATTTAAGAACGCATTAATATTGCTTGCAAGAGATTTCAGGCAAACATTACCTGTAATTCCACGATACAAGTCCGTCAATACTGTTGAGGAAGCAGATAAAGCGGTTAATTATCCAACTGAATTTTTGAATTCACTTGATCTTCCAGGGATACCATCACACATACAACAATTGAAAATCTGCGTGCCAGTTATCATATTGCGAAATTTCAATCAGCTAAAGCTTTGCAACGCCACAACGCCTTGCAATAAAAAAATAATCAGCAACGTCATAGAAGCAACAATCTTGACAGGACCTTTAAAGGTGAAGATGGTCCTCATTCCTCACATTCCTATGATTCCAACAGATAAGGCATTTCAATTTAAGATATTGTAATTTCCAATTCGATTGTCGTTTGAAATCACCATCAACAAAGCTCAGGGCTAATCTTTAGAATTGTGCAGTTTATATCTAGACACGAATGCTTCTCAGTGGGACAATTATATGTTGCGTGTTCTAGAGTCCACAAACCAGACAATCTCTATATCTCCACAGATAATATATATATATATATTATCTGCTGCAAGCTCAAATTATATATATATATATATATATATATATATATATATATATATATATATATATATATATATATATATATATATATATATATATATATATATATTATATATATATATATATATATATATATATATATGTGTGTGTGTATATCACGAAAATAAACACGTGATTAAACCAGCTATGTCTATGACGACCAGCTTGCAGCTGGTCTGACATTGTCATATATATATATTATCTGCTGCATGCTCAAATTATATTTAGGCAGTTCCTCACGTAGGTATTCCAACAAATCATCAACAGGTACTCTAGTGAACAAAGCAGTCACGTCAAAAACTCACCAGTTTAAAATCAAAATTCATATTTAGTGTGGATAGACTATTATATACCTACGTGAGGAACTGCCTATATATAATTTGAGCGTGCAGACCAATAATATGTTGGAACTTATCAAATTATGAATAAAAGACAATTATTTCAGTTTCATTGGAAATTTTTTCAAACAACATCTGGAATGGCAATGGGCAATCCCATATCCCCAGTTTTGAGTAATTTGTATATGGAGTTCTTCGAAACAAAAATCTTATCCAGGATTATCCCCTCTAATGTAGTCTGGTTTAGGTATGTCGATGATATTTTGTGCTTATGGCCGAGTGACCAAGACCAAATTGTTTTTCTTAATGAACTTAATTCTTTGGTACCTTCAATAAAATTCACATGTGAGAATGAGGAGAATGGTACTCTTCCGTTTTTGGACATTATGATTCATAGTGTCAATAGAAGGTTCAAATTTAATGTGTATAGAAAACCTACCAACGTGGGTCGTTTGTTCATTTTTATTCGAACATCATAGTGAAGTTAAACAGGCAGTATTTTCAGGAATGTTTTCTTCGAGCTTTGAGGGTATGTAGCCCTGAGTTTTTTGATGAAGACATAGCTAAAATATATGAAATTGGGAAGAGTTTACAGCACCCAAAGATGTTTTTGGATTGTTCGTTTGGGAAAGCTTAACGTACGTTTTATAATAGTGTCTCCAAAGCGAAACCAGAAATTAGAAACTCATGGTGGTACCTTATGCGATGGGATTTGAGAAACTTTCCCCAGTTTTTAAGGAGCTTTATACCAATTTGGTGTTCACTAATAATACGATCAAGTCTAATTTAATAAAAAAAAAAATCCCCTGGTACAGCAGGTTGTGTGTATTCGATTCCCTGCAATGACTGTGCGTCTGTGTACCTTGGACAAACAAGAAAATCCTTACAATTACGATGTCCCAAAATGCATATAGTATAAGAACTGCCCAAACGTTTAATGCTTTGTATCTACATACAAGTTTGTGTGATTACACTATTAATTGGGATAGGGCGAAAAGCATTGCCAATTGCAATGGCTTTGTTTAACGGAATTTAATTGAGTCTGCCCTAATTAGTCAATGTCCAAATCTTCTCAATGGTAGTACTGATATGGACAAACTTGACCCAGTTTTAAGTTACAATATTGCACAACAGTTTAAGAAAAAACTATGATTGTTACATTGTCTCATAACAATATTATATTAATATTTTATGAAGGTACAATGAGGCTTTTTCTTTAATCCTTTATTCTTACTGCTTAAATCCTTCTGACCACTCTAAGCTAATCTATACTTTTTTCTGGTTAATTCTTTCCCCAAGGAGATGGTGGTCAGGATCTAGTGTCTGCCTCCACTCTCTTTGTGATTTCTTTCTGTCAGGTGTTGACAAAGGCCCAGATCGGCTGAAACGTTCACCTCTCTTTCTCATTTCTCTGTGGATTTCCCGCATATATATATATATATATATATATATATATATATATATATATATATATATATATATATATATATATATATATATATATATATATATATAAGGCGTACCTGTTATGCCAGTTGCTGGAAGGCTTCTGTGCTGGCTAGGGTTCGAGTCTCCTGGTGGGAAAGTGTTCTAAAGTTGTATACTTAACTCTCGTGTTTAGGAGAGTTGTGCCTTAAGCAGAGACACTGTGTCTTCCCATATTAACAGGGACTTGATGAAATTAACGTCTAAATGACCCCTCACTTGCTCTGGTGCTCTTGGGAGGTGTTTGATCTTTGGGGGATTTAAATACTCCGAAATTACCATCTCTTTTAAGGGTCTGAGCGGTGGTGCAGAGGGTTAAGGCGTACCTGTTATGCCAGTTGCTGGAAGGCTTCTGTGCTGGCTAGGGTTCGAGTCTCCTGGTGGGAAAGTGTTCTAAAGTTGTATACTTAACTCTCGTGTTTAGGAGAGTTGTGCCTTAAGCAGAGACACTGTGGTCTTCCCATATTAACAGGGACTTGATGAAATTAACGTCTAAATGACCCCTCACTTGCTCTGGTGCTCTTGGGAGGTGTTGATCTTTGGGGGATTTAAATACTCCGAAATTACCATCTCTTTTAAGGGTCTGAGCGGTGGTGCAGAGGGTTAAGGCGTACCTGTTATGCCAGTTGCTGGAAGGCTTCTGTGCTGGCTAGGGTTCGAGTCTCCTGGTGGGAAAGTGTTCTAAAGTTGTATATATATATATATATATATATATATATATATATATATATATATATATATATATATATATATATATATGTATATATATATATGTCGTACCTAGTAGCCAGAACTCACTTCTCAGCCTACTATGCAAGGCCCGATTTGCTTAATAAGCCAAGTTTTCATGAATTAATTGTTTTTCGACTACCTAACCTACCTAACCTAACCTAACCTAACGTTTTCGGCTACCTAACCGAAACCTAACCTATAAAGATAGGTTAGGTTAGGTTAGGGAGGGTTGGTTAGGTTCGGTCATATATCTATTTTAATTTTATCTCCAATGAAAAACAATTGACCTTATACATAATGAAATGGGTATCTTTATCATTTCATAAGAAAAAAAATAGAGAAAATATATTAATTCAGGAAAACTTGGCTTAATAGGCAAATCGGGGCCCTTGCATAGTAGGCTGAGAAGTGAGTTCTGGCTACTAGGTACGACATATATATATATATATATATATATATATATATATATATATATATATATGTCGTACCTAGTAGCCAGAACGCACTTCCCAGCCTACTATGCAAGGCCCGATTTGCCTAATAAGCCAAGTTTTCCTGAATTAATATATTTTTTCTAATTTTTTTCTATAAAATGATAAAGCTACCCATTTCATGATGTATGAGGTTCAATTTTTTTTTATTGGAGTTAAAATTAACGTAGATATATGACCGAACCTACCAACCCTACCTAACCTAACCTAACCTATCTCTATCGGTTAGGTTAGGTTAGATAGCAGAAAAAGTTAGGTTAGGTTAAGGTTATGGTAGGTTAGGTAGTCGAAAAAACATTAATTCATGAAAACTTGGCTTATTAAGGCAAATTGGGCCATGCAATAGTTGGCTGAGAAGTGCGTTCTGGCTATTAGGTACGACATATATATATATATATATGATTAATATATATATATATATATATATATATTATAAATATATATATATATATATATATATATATATATATATATATATATATATATATATATATATATATATTTATATATATATATAATGTCGTATGAGGTATGAGGTGAGTATGAGGTTCATTTTCGCCAGATATTCGTCTTTCTTAAGAATGACATATATTGGCGACTTGTCACCTCTCCTGACAACTATCTCCTTGTTCTCACGAAGGCTTTTAGCTGCCGCTTTGAGCTCGGGGGACAGTATGGTGCTTCTGTAATTGCCTCGATTCTTTCCTCCTTCCGCAATAAGTTCTGCTTGTAAGGTATCTTTGGCAGTGACCTTCTTTTGTGTCTCGAGGTCGAATATGTCGCCAATATATGTCATTCTTAAAAAAGACGAATATCTGGCGAAAATGAACCTCATACTCTCTGACCAAACTAAATTCCAAAGGGTAACGAAGGACACTACAGCCGAATTGAAAGCAAAGGTCAACAAACTGATTGAAACTGTGAACGCCAAGAAATCCGGACTCCACCTGCCAAAGATTATTGGGGAATATAAACCTGGATATGCGTATGGAAATGTCAAGACACACAAGCCTGGAAACCCACTTCGGCCAATCATTAGCCAGATACCCACACCCACGTACAGACTGGCGAAGCGACTCAACGGCCTGCTGACTCCTTATGTTCCTTGCGCCTTCAGCCTGAAGTCTCCAAAAGAATTTGTTGACTTACTGTGGCGCACACGGGCCACAGGGATAAGAGCTTCGTTGGACGTAGAATCACTGTTCACCAACGTACCTGTGGACGAGACAATCGGGATGATAGCCGACAGAGTGTATCGTGATCCAGCCTGTACTCCTCTTGACATACCAGAGAATATTCTAAGGAAACTACTCCAAGCTTGTACTAAAGAGGCACCCTTCTTGAGCCCGGATGGGCACATGTATAAGCAAGTAGATGGGGGTCGCCATGGGTTCTTCCCTAGGTGTCCTGTTTGCAAACTTCTACATGGGTACCATCGAGCAAAAAGTCTTAGTCGACATGAACTTGAAACCGGCCATATACTGCAGGTATGTTGACGACATTTTTACACAGGTACCTGATGTCAGACATCTGCAGGAGCTGAAGGAGGCGTTTGAGCAGAGTTCCGTGCTGCGTTTCACTTACGAGATGGAAAAGGATGGGAAGCTGCCCTTTCTAGATGTAACAGTCATGGAAAAGAGCGGAGGTTTCCACACTGCAGTCTACACTAAGGAAACGAACATAGGAATGTACCTAAATGCCAACAGCGACTACCCAGACAGGTACAAGACGAGTGTTGTTAACGCATATGTCGACCGTGCTCTCAGCCACAGCTCAGAATGGAAGCAAGTCGACGAAGAACTCTGTAGGGTAAGGCAGGTCCTAGTCAACAACGGCTTCTCCAATGGTTTCATCGAAGACATCATAAGAAGGAAAGTGAAACGCCATGCAACCTCTGAAGAGACAACTAACACAACACCTATACCCCCTATTAGACTATTTTACAGGAACTTCTTTTCCAGAGCTCATAAAACGGAGGAAAGCGTCCTGAAAGATATTGTTAATAGAAACGTTATCCCTACAGACAAAAATCAGAGGATACAACTGACGATTTACTATAAAACCAGAAAAACGGCCAGCCTACTCATGAGAAACTCTCCAGACACAAAGCAGAACGCTTTAAAAGAGACCAACGTCGTCTATGCCTTCAAATGCTTTCTTGGGGATTGTAAGCTCCAAAAAACCCAGTATATAGGCAAGACAACAACATCTCTTTCTAGGCGTTTAACGATGCATAAGCAACAGGGTTCCATTAAGGAACATATAATCTCTTCCCACAACCAAACCATCGCCAGAGAAATCCTTGTAAACAACACAGAAATCATCGATAGATACAGCGATAGCAGACGGCTTGACGTTTGCGAGGCACTACACATTAAAAAGTCAACACCAGCAATCAACAGCCAACTAATGCACAACTATATTCTACGCACCTCAAGACTCTGCTCCAATATAGAAACATCAAGAAATATGGACCAATAGGCTTTCTACAGTCACTTCCATTCAATACCCATTGTTTCGTGTTCTGTCTTGTGTTGATGAAATTAATACCCTATTAATGCCACCTCTTGTTCTGTCTTGTGTTGATGAAATTAATACCTTATTAATGCCACCTCACCCCATCCACCTCACTCAAATGTAGATATAAACAAAAATCGAAGATGTGTAAGTTCTATTCAGTTGTGTATTTGTAAACTAAAGTCTTTGAAAATGTAATAAGTTTTACGAAACGCGCTCGTGTCGTGTCAGACTAGAAATAAAAATGAATTTTGGAGAATTGATTTTTGAATTACCTCCAACAGTGAAAAGAAATGTACGAAAGATTGAGAAAATTCGTGTTAGAATTATTAATCTTACTTTTTCGGTCATATTTAATAATATATATATATATATATATATATATATATATATATATATATATATATATATATATATATATATATATATATATATAAATATATATATATATATATATATATATATATATATATATATATATATGTATATATATATTTTTTGGATGACCAAACTAGAGCACGGGCAAAAGCATCCTCACATAGTCCACGCATAATGGACTTGCCGTAAAAAGTCTCCCATTCAAACTATCACTAATAGAGTAACCTCATACATCTTTGCCAACATACAAGGACTGAAAACAAGAACAAACAACAAAGTACAGTTCATAAATGGCCTCCTCACGGAGTCAAATGCAGTATTTGGAGCTATCACAGAAACCCATGCAGGGGAATTGTTGGACAGTGAGATCTGGATTCCAGGATATAACCTATACAGGTGCGATAGGAAAATTAGGTCACATGGAGGAGTGGGTCTGTATATTAGGGAAGACCTTGTATGCTCGGAGCTCCTAAACGTTACAAATGAGGTGGTAGAGGTACTGGGATTAAAAATAGAGAAAATAAATTTAGTGATTATACTAATATACAAACCGCCAGATGCAACGGCTGAGGAATTCACAGAACAGATAAGCAAAATAGAGAATAGCCTTAATAATTTGGAGAACCCGATTCCTGATATTATCTTCCTAGGTGACTTCAACTTGCCTAGTCTCAGGTGGAAAATAGCAAACAATAATATTATTCCAGGAAATCTATCAGGACCTAACCAACCACAGATTAGAGAACTACTTAGATTCTGTGACAAATTTTCACTCAATCAGCAGATATCGGAGCCAACGAGAAATGAGAATATTCTAGATCTGGTCTTTACGAACAATGAAGACATTATCAGAGACATTACGATATCAGATACCACATATTCAGATCACAAGCTCATTGAAGTGCAAACGACCATCAATACTCAGAATAGACCTAAAACGTTGATAAAGCGAGAGGGGCTATTCAGTAAATTCAACTTTAATAATTAAAGGATAGACTGGGAGATAATAAACAGGGAACTTACAAACATTCCATGGGGAACTGTTCTAAGTAATACAAGTCCTACAGAAGGAATAGAAAAACTGACTTCAGAAGCGTATCAAGTCTGTCTGAAACATGTTCCTTTGAGGAAAGCCAGAAAGAGATCTAACGTAGAAAGAGAACACAGACGACACTATAAACGCAGGAAAAAAAATAACGGAACTGCTTATGCAGACACGAATTTCCCGTCAAAGAAGGAATAATTTAAATAGGGAGATTGAAGAAATCGAGCGGAAATTGAAACACTCATATGAAACTGAAGAAAGGCAGTTAGAACAGAAAGCCATTCAGGAAATAAAGAAAAATCCACTGCCAGAATTGGACCTATTCGTACAAGTGAAGGTTCATACACGGAGGATGACAAAGAAATTAGTGAAATCCTAAAAAAGCAGTATGAGGACATGTTTAGCACTCCAATAAACAACATGAAGGTGGAAGATCCAGACAATTTCTTTATGCGGGATATTCAAACCCCTGTAAATTTAACTGATATAAACACGAGCGCACTAAATTTTGAAAAAGAAATTGAAAACATGCCCATGCACTCGGCCCCAGGTCCAGACTCATGGAATTCAATATTTATAAAGAAATGCAAAGTGCCGGTAGCACAGGCACTCAGTATAGTGTGGAGGAAGAGCTTGGACACGGGGGAGATACCAGATGCACTTAAAGTAGCAGACATAGCCCCTCTACACAAGGGAGGGAGCAAAGCATTGGCAGAAAATTATAGACCAGTTGCACTAACATCGCACATCATAAAAGTATTTGAGAGAGTGATTAGGAGTCAGGTCACCAATTTCATGGAGACCAATGACCTTCACAACCTAGGCCAACATGGATTTCGAGCGGGAAGATCGTGCCTCTCACAGCTACTTGAGCACTACGACAAAGTCACTAAGGCATTAGAAGAGAAACAGAATGCTGATGTGATATACACGGACTTCGCAAAGGCTTTCGATAAATGTGACCTATGGCGTGATAGCACACAAAATGAAGTCAATGGGAATAACCGGTAAAGTAGGACGCTGGATACTCAGTTTTCTGTCAAACAGGACTCAGCGAGTAACTGTCAACCATATAAAATCTAGTCCAAGTGCAGTGAAAAAGCTCTGTACCTCAGGGTACAGTCCTTGCACCGCTGCTTTTCCTTATTCTCATATCAGATATAGACAAAAATACAAGTCACAGCTTCGTATCATCCTTTTCAGATGACACAAAAATCAGTATTAAAATTACCTCGGCTGAGGACATTGAAAAACTTCAAGCTGATATTAATAAAGTTTTCGACTGGGCATCAGAAAATAACATGATGTTTAACAGTGATAAATTCCAGGTACTCAGATACGGTAAAAATGAGGACCTTAAACATAATACAGAGTACAAAACACAATCAAATGTACCCATAGTAGGAAAACAGCATGTAAAGGATTTGGGAATAATAATGTCTGATGACCTAACGTTTAAGGAGCATAACCAAGCAAATATTGCGACAGCCAGAAAAATGATAGGATGGATTACGAGAACTTTCAAATCCAGGGATCCCATCACAATGGTTGTACTCTTCAAGTCACTTGTGTTGTCCCGTCTTGAGTACTGTTCAGTACTCACTTCCCCCTTCAGAGCAGGAGAGATTGCTGAAATAGAGGGACTACAGAGAACATATACGGCACGCATAGATGCAATAAAGCACCTAAATTATTGGGATCGTCTCAAAGCCCTCCAAATGTACTCACTAGAAAGAAGACGAGAGAGATATCAAATAATATACACCTGGAAGATACTGGAGGGCCAAGTACCAAATCTACACAGTAAACTAACAACGTACTGGAGTAAACGATATGGAAGAAAATGTAGAATAGAACCAGTGAAGAGCAGAGGTGCCATAGGCACAATCAGAGAACACTGTATAAACATCAGAGGTCCGCGGTTGTTCAACGTCCTCCCAGCAAGCATAAGAAATATTGCCGGAACAACCGTGGACATTTTCAAGAGGAAACTATATTTATTCCTCCAAGGAGTGCCAGACCAACCGGGCTGTGGTGGGTATGTGGGCCTGCGGGCCGCTCCAAGCAACAGCCTGGTGGACCAAACTCTCACAAGTCAAGCCTGGCCTCGGGCCGGGCTTGGGGAGTAGAAGAACTCCCAGAACCCCATCAACCAGGTATAGTACTTTTAGTTATAATCTTGGTATGACGTTTCGAAAACACTAATTATTAGATCTAAAAGTACACATAGGAACAATTAATCAAAATGTTGCTAAACATTTCAGGTTATCTCTAAACTCCACAGATAAACTTAACCAAGCAAAAACCTTTGCTAAAAATAAAAGTTCAAAAGAAGTTAAATTAAAATTATATTGAAATTAATAATATAAAAAAGGGAAGTATATTTCTCAGAGGCTCTTCACACAAGGAACAACGGTCACAATGTCAGAATTGTCAACTATTACGACAATTTTTAGGAACCTTGACAACGCTTTTTTTTCGGAAAACTTTATCCTATATGAGAAAAATTTGATATGCAGCAAAACTGTACCCTGAACTATGATCAATGGGGGAAACTATTGTAGGTTAAAGAAACCAAGAGCACTATAATACTAGTATAGGTTAGGAAACTAAGACAAATAGCATAATATTATAGGTTAAGGGAACTAAACTTCTCATAGATAGAAGGATGGAGAGTTAGAGTAGACATGGTGTAAAACAGATCAAAGTACTGACAAAAATATTCCCAATTTTAACTGAGAATCAGCACAACAAGAAGCCATAGGTAGAAGCTCAGCAGTTTGCGAGCAGCCTCGTTCGTTGCTTGACATTTTCAACACAGCGGGGGAATGTGAGCGGGTGGGAATAAACAGGAAAGGAACCCGCTTGAGGATTATTTTTGTAAATAGTATTAAGTTTACGTAGAAAGAGAAGAAAGGGTCAGGAGTTTTTTTAATTAGATGACTGACATAAGGAAATCTACCACCGGGGATCGATCCCCGGCGGAGGCGGAAACAAATTGGCAGACTTTCTTTCACCTTGATGCATCTGTTCACCTAGCAGTAACTAGGTACTTGGGAGTTAGACATCTGCTACGGGCTGCTTCCTGTGTGTGTGTGTGTGTATTCACCTATTTGTGCTTGCAGGGGTTGAGCTCTGGCTCTTGGCCTCGCCTCTTAACTGTCACAATCAACTGGTGTACAGATTCCTGAACCTACTGGGCTCTATCATATCTACATTTGAAACTGTGTAGGAAATCAGCCTCTACCACATCACTGCCTAACGGATTCCATCTGTTAACTACTCTGACCCTGAAAATGTTCTTTCAAACGTCCCTGTGGCTCATATGGGTACTCCAGTGCTTCACCTGTGTCCACCTGTGTATGTATGTGGATAGAAATAGAAATAAAAATCAATTGATGTGATTGACAGTTTAGAGGCGTGTCCAAAGAGTCAGAGCTCAACCCCCGCAAGCACAACTAGGTGAGTACACACACACACACACACACACACACACACACACACACACACACACAGTATTAGTGAGTAGTTGATTAGTAGGCCGCCGCCGGTGAGAGACACACACGATTAGTGAGTTCCTCTGAAATTCGTAAATTTTTCAGGGCATTGAAGGAGTATAGAGGCTAGATCATAGTATTTGGCCTCTCGCAGTGTGTAGCTAGCAGGGTGCAACATAGCATAGTTTCTATCGCTAGCGATAGTGCAAAGAAACCAAAGTGGAGTTAGTGGCATCACCGGCGCATATACAGTGTGGAGAACCACGTAGAGCGACCTGAACTGACGACCAGTGTGGGACGACCCGCCATGGAGCTGCCTGATTGTGTTTGTTGGGTGGTGACTGTGATCAGTGGTAAAGTAAATTAGTGAACTGTAACACAACGATAACAGTGACTGACTCCAGAGCTTGTGTAGATAGAGAAGACTTGCCATCATCAATCTACTAGAACTTAGTGAATCACAAAGTGGGATGCGACGACGGAGAACCATCGTCATCCATACATCGCCATTACTCATCTAGTTGTGTGAGCGGGAGGCTGTCTGGTAGGTACCCCCTCTCTGGTCAATTAATCAGGTGTACATAGTGAGGTAAAATATTATCAAATTCTTGTTCAGGATGTCATATATATTTTAAAATCTCAAAGTGGGCTCATTTTAGGTAGAGGGTTAACAGTTACGGAAACTCGTGACGCACGCATGCACGGGGCACGCATGCACACACACGCACGCCACACGTACGTATGCACACACACACATGCTCGCACACGCAAAAACACACATGCACACACACACACACACAAACTTTCAGTCAGGGAAGAAAGGATTAACACCTTTGTACAAAAGGAATAAGACCTCACTATACTCCAACCCCCTCTCTTACCCCCCATCTGACATGACCTGACCTGACCTGACCTGGTCGCCACCACCGCCACCCCCCAGTCCCCCCGCATCCCCCTTACACACACTCTCCTCTCTCTCTCTCTCACCCCTCCCCACTCTCTCCCCCCCTCTCCTCTCCTCTCTCTCTCTCTCTCTCTCTCTCTCTCTCTCTCTCTCTCTCTCTCTCTCTCTCTCTCTCTCTCTCTCTTCTCTCTCTCTCTCTCTCTCTCTCTCTCTCTCTCTCTCTCTCTCTCTCTCTCTCTCTCTCTCTCTCTCTCTCTCTCTCTCTCTCTCTCTCCTCTCTCTCTCTCTCTCTCTCTCTCTCTCTCTCTCTCTCTCTCTCTCTCTCTCTCTCTCTGTCTACCCCCTTCCCCACCCCACTCTGCCCTTCTTACAAATATTATCACAGCAAAACTAGGAACAGGGGTCAAGCATAACAGCCAGAGGTAACAGGGGAACAGGGAAATGTCTAGGTGACGAAATGAAGGAAATGTTTGCCCAGTTTCTTGAGGACATCATGAGTGAGATGCAGGAAATGATGCAGAAAATGAAGAATAAAATAAGCAACCTAAAAAGAGAGCTGGCAGCAGCATAGGAGGAGATTTGAGCCCTCAAAGAGAACAGTATCGATGCTGAGACTCAGATACCCACTCAGAGAGAAGGTGGTAATAGTATTTTGGAAGAGAATGCAGGAATAAAAGCAACATTTGCAGAAATGCTATAAGAAAAACTCTGAAGTAATGTCTGCTGTGACGGAGGTAGCCATGAAAGCAGCCACCTCACAGGAATTGGCACGCTCCACTAGCCAACTGCTGGAAAGGAAAATATCAGTATTAGCTGTGGATATTAAGGAGAAGGAAGGCTCTAATAGGAAAGAGTGAAATGATAAGGACAAAGCGGCAGTGAATGAAATACTGAAGGCTCTAGACATGGAAGGGGCCGAGCATAGCATTGAGAAGGTTTTCAGGCTAGGCTGGTACAAAAAAGACCGAGACCGTGTGTTAAAGATAGTGTTTGCAAGCGAGTACAAAAAGGAGATGATTCTAGCAAAGAAAAGCCACCTGAAACATGTGGGAGAATTCAAAAAAGTATTCCTCCAAAGGGACATGACGAGGGAGGAGAGGGCTATGGCAGCAGAAGGAAGGAAGAAGCGCCGGGCGAGAGTGGAAAACCAGGAAATCACAGCTCCAACACATCACCCCCAGGAGCGAGGAGGGAACCCACAACCAGCTACCCAGTAACACCAGCGGTGAGGGCAACCCCACCACCTTCCTCTGCCTAGAATCCCCCCCCCCACCCCAAACCCTCCCTGCCCTCCACTCAAATACCCAGCAAAATCTCCCTCCCCCCACACCCAATCCCCCACCCTTCTACTCCTTCCCCTCCTCCCGCTGAGTCCCTCCTTCCCCCCTTTCCTTCCTGTCCTCCCTCCCCTATTCCTTCCGGTCCTCCCTCCCCTTTCACCCCATACCCTCCCTGTCCCTCCCCCTTCACTTGACCCCCACCCCTCGTCTCAGTATCCTCTGCAACCCTGTTATCCACCTCACAAATCCTCACACCCATGGAACAGCTTCCCCCAACAGCAGAACACTCTCCAAGGAAGAGATTTGAGAAGAGACAAAAGAAAGTGAGCCTCAAGGCAATGTACACTATTATAGATTGAATTACAAATAAAGCAAATGAACTTGGAGAATGGGTACTAGAGGAAAACCTAGACATAATAGCTCTAACAGAAACAAAGCTAACGAAAACCATAACAAATGCAGTGTTCCCACATGACTATTATGTTATGAGGAAAGAGAGAGAAAGAAGAGGTGGTGGTGGTGTAGCCCTGCTGGAAAGAAGAGTATGGGATTTTGAGGAGATGGTTGTTCAGGGATGTGAAGGTTTCAGTGAATACATAACAAGTACAATAACAACTGGAGGGCAAAAAATTATAGTCGTAGTCATATATAATCCACCACCAAATGACAGAAGACCCAGACAGGAATATGATAGAAACAACATGGCCACCATTAACATAATAGAGAGAGCAGCTTCTGTTGCTCGCAGGAATGGATATGGACTACTAATCATGGTAAACGTCAACAATGGGAAGATAGATTGGGAGAACAGAGACCCGCATGGAGGACCAGAAACATGGAGAGCTAAGCTGCTGGACGTGGCTACAATAAACTTTCTAAGCCAGCACATCAAGGAACCAACAAGAATGAGAGGAGAAGATGAACCAGCAATGCTTGATTTGATATTTACCCTAAATGAGTGGGATATAAGGGAAGTCAAGATGGTAGCATCCATGGGAATGAATGATCACAGTGTAGTTGAACTTTGAGTACCTGGTAGAACTACGAATGATCTCCCCCAAAAAAGAACTAGGAAAGAAAAGACTGGCATACCGAAAGGGAAATTATGAGGAGATGAGAAGCTTCCTAAGGGAAATACCTTGGGACACAGACCTCAGAGATAAGTCTGTACAAGATATGGTGGACTATGTCACGCAAAGGTGTCAGGAGGCAGTAAGCAGATACATCCCGGCCCAAAAGGAAAAATCCGAGAAGCAAAAGAAGAATCCATGGTATAATAAGGCATGTATGGAAGCATGAAACTGAACAAAAGGGCATGGAGGAACTTCCGGAATAACAGAACACTAGAAAGTAGAGAGAGATACCTAGAGAACCAGGAATGAGTACGTCAGGGTGAGAAGAAAAGCAGAGAAAAGTTATGAAAATGACATAGCAAACAAAGCCAAGACCGAACCAAAGGTAATCCACAGTCACATCAGAAGGAAAACAACAGTGAAAGAACAGGTAGTGAAACTTAGAACAGGCGAGGACAGGTATACAGAGAATGACAGAGAGGGGTGTGAAGAACTCAACAAGAGGTTCCAGGAGGTCTTCACAACAGAACAAGGTGAGGTCACTATGCTAGGAGAAAGGGAAGTAAACCAGGCGGTCTTGGAGGGGTTCGGAACTACGAGAGAGGAGGTCAAGAGACACCTGCTGGATCTAGATGTTAGAAAGGCTGTTGGTCCAGACGGGATCTCGCCATGGGTACTGAAAGAGTGTGCAGAGGCACTTTGCTTCCAACTCTCCATAGTGTATAGTAGGTCACTGGAGACGGGAGACCTACCAGAAATATGGAAGACGGAGAATGTGGTCCCAATATACAAAAAGGGCGACAGGCAATAGGCACTGAAGTACAGGCCAGTGTCCTTGACTTGTATACCATGCAAGGTGATGGAGAAGATCGTGAGAAAAAACATGGTATCACATCTGGAGGGAAGGGACTTCGTGACAAATCGCCATCGTGGGTTCAGGAAGGGTAAATCTTGCCTTACTGGCTTAACAGAATTCTACGACCAGGTGACAAAGATTAAGCAAGAAAGAGAGGGCTGGGCGGACTGCATTTTCTTGGATTGTCGGAAAGCCTTTGACACAGTACCGCATAAGAGGCTGGTACATAAGCTGGAGAGACAGGCAGGTGAAGCTGGTAAGGTGCTCCAGTGGATAAGGGAGTACCTGAGCAATAGGAAGCAGAGAGTTACGTTGAGGGGTGAGACCTCCGATTGGTGTGAAGTCACCAGTGGAGTCCCATAGGGCTCTGTACTCGGTCCTATCTTGTTTCTGATATATGTAAATGATCTTCCGGAGAGTATAGATTCATTTTTCTCAATGTTTGCGGACGATGCCAAAATTATGAGAAGGATTAAGACAGAAGAGGACTGTTTGAGGCTTCAAGAAGACCTAGACAAGCTGAAGAAATGGTCGAACAAATGGTTGCTAGAGTTTAACCCAACCAAATATAATGTATTGAAGATTGGTGTAGGGAGCAGGAGGCCAGATAAAAGGTATCATCTGGGAGAGGAAATTCTTTAGGAGTCAGAGAAAGGAAAAGACTTGGGGGGTTGATATCACGCCAGCCCTGTCTCCTGCAGCCCATATCAAGAGGATAACATCAGCGGCATATGCCAGACTAGCAAACATACTTTAGAAAGAACTTTTTTTGTGTCAGAATGGTTGACAAATGGAATGCACTAGGAAGTAATGTGGTGGAGGCTGACTCCATTCACAGTTTCAAGTGTAGATATGATAGAGCCCAATAGGCTCAGGAATCTGTACACCTGTTGATTGACGGTTGAGAGGCGGGACCAAAGAGCCAGAGCTCAACCCCCGCAATCAAGTAAGTAAGTAAGTACACACACACACACGTACTCGACTAGATACATTCATCTCGTCGAGTAAATCCAGGTGAGTACATCTAGGCGAGTAGATATAGGTCAGTATATCTAAGTACATGTAGGTGAGAACATCTAGGTGAGCAGACCCACTTGCCAACATGCTCGTCAGGAGCCATCATGACCCATTAAAACGTCCATTGTGGAGAGTTGTGGCAGAGGGCGAGGCTCGTTATTGTCATGACCCAAGTCAGAGACTGCCAGGGATTACTGACCCAAGTCAGAGACTGCCAGGGATTATTGACCCAAGTCAGAGACTGCAGGGATTACTGACCCAAGTCAGAGACTGCCAGGGATTATTGACCCAAGTCAGAGACTGCCAGGGATTACTGACCCAAGTCAGAGACTGCCAGGGATTATTGACCCAAGTCAGAGACTGCCAGGGATTACTGACCCAAGTCAGAGACTGTCAGGGATTATTGACCCAAGTCAGAGACTGCCAGGGGGGATTACTGCCACGAAATATGTGAAGAGCCCCGTCTTAAATCCCACGGTCTTCACCTCCCCCAGCGGGAAATTATCGGATTATATAAAATTAGCATATTTAAGGATTTGTGCCAAGTTGTAGTGAATGGACAGGTGGAAACTGAGAGAGAGAGAGAGAGAGAGAGGAGCAGAGAGAGAGAGAGAGAGAGAGAGAGAGAGAGAGAGAGAGAGCGAGAGAGCAGAAAGAGGAGGAGAGAGAGAAGAGAGAGGAGAGAGAGAGAGGAGAGAGAGAGAGAGAGAGAGAGAGAAGAGAGAGAGAGAGAGAGAGAGAAAGAGAGAGGAGAGAGAGAGGAGAGAGAGAGAGAGAGAGAGAGAGAAAGAGAGGAGAGAAGAGAGAGAGAGAGAGAGAGAGAGAGAGAGAGAGAGAGAGAGAGAGAGAGAGAGGAGAGAGAGAGAGAGAGAAAGAGAGAGAGAGAGAGAGAGAGAGAGAGAGAGAGAGAGAGAGAGAGAGAGAGAGGAGAGAGAGAGAAGAGAGAGAGAGAGAGAGAGAGAGAGAGAGGAGAGAGAGAGAGAGGAAAGAGAGAGAGAGAGTAAGCGATATAGGGAAGGAAGAAGGAATAATGAATTACGAGAAAGAGAGGAGGGAAGTGTAATACCCTATAATGTGTGCCGAACATACATGCTTGCAACACTGCACACACTCCTTAGTACAGTGTGAAGATCCTGTCTTGACTAATTTATATACATTCAACCAATACATAAATGTATGAAAACCTGGATGTCTACAAGTGTATACCGTGGTTATTTGTCGGTCTTTTTTTAACAAATTCTTTTTTTAACAAATTTACAAGAAGATTCTTGTAACTTTTATTATTAAGAGAGGCAAGAAACACAGGACTTTGCTGAAGACTTCAACGTCGTTTTCTGGATTTTCATTTGAGGTAAATATTTGCTCACCGATGGTGTAGCAGTTGGCTCTATTCTTGGTCCATATTTGGATAATGTAGTAATTTGTTTCTGTAAAGACCTATGGAATGTCACTTGCCCCTTAGTCTTAATACCACTCTTTATAAAAAGATATGTGAATTATTACTGTCTAATATTCAATTTTTCCTTCCTGAATTCAAAACATAAATTTACTTAGAAACAAATTATAAATTTACATAGAAATTTGAGAATAATCACAGAGTTACAGCCCCACTCCTGTGCCAGGTAAGTCCACGACGGGTTCACCGTAGCCTGTGCAACTTGGAACGTCTTGTTCCGTGTAGTTGAATCTAAAGCAACAATAATTTGAGAATAATTGCAACAAAAATATATTTCATGTTTACATTACTATGTACTATCTTTGGGATCAGCATTTGGTTGTGACAGTTTTAAGCACGTCATGGTTCAGGAGGTGGCGAGTGTGTCTGGGGAAGTCTAGGGGCGTGAGTGTGTCTGGGGAAGTCTAGGGGTGTGAGTGTGTCTGGGGAAGTCTAGGGGTGTGAGTGTGTCTGGGGAAGTCTAGGGGTGTGAGTGTGTCTAGGGAAGTCTAGGGGTGTGAGTGTGTCTGGGGAAGTCTAGGGGTGTGAGTGTGTCTGGGGAAGTCTAGGGGTGTGAGTGTGTCTGGGGAAGTCTAGGGGTGTGAGTGTGTCTGGGAAAGTCTAGGGGTGTGAGTGTGTCGGGGATAGTCTAGGGGTGTGAGTGTGTCTGAGGAGTCCAAGGGTGTGAGTCTTGTCCCATTACATGGCCTCAATATTTCCTCTGTGTGTAAGCCTCGCAGCATGTGGGTTCCAGGAACAAAGGCTCTATTTCTTACACAAAATGTGACTCCGGTGTTGTGCTCTGTAATAATGGATATTTTAGTAATGATAACGGGATTTTATTTTAATAATATTCCCAACTTTACTGCAGAGAAAATATCATACGTGCGAAAACTATTAGATTGAACGTAAGAGTTATTTTAATAGTTTATTGCTATTATTTTTCCTTCTCAAGTAATGCAGCGCTCGTGGCTAGTGAAGGTAGTTGATGTGTGCTAGTGATCAGGAGCGGGGTATACACCTCTCCCTGTATATCCTCGCTTCTCGGTATGTATAGGGTATACTCCTACATTATGTTCTGAACTAAAGTACACTCGTAGTATACTAGTACAAAGTACGGTTGGTCAGAGAGGTATTGTTGTGGTCGTAATAACCCTCGAAAGGCTTATAGGCCGGAAACCTAAGACCCATCCAAAATAAACACCCACACAATCAAACAGAATTTCTTCCCGTTTTAAAGAAAAATATTATTTTACTTCAAAAAATCTTATTCTGTAAATATTCCATTATTTTTTCTTCTTTTGGGTGCTTATTTTGCATCACTGTTATTTATTTAGTCATTAACTTGATTAACAATGTTGTCAGTCACGAGTTAATAATGCGTTTTTATTATATGTTTATTTCTGTCTGTTAGTGTTATGTTTATTAGTAAATTAGTTCCTGTTTGTTCTGGCTTTTTGCGTTAACTTTGATTTGTTATTAAATTTATCAGTACCCAATCTTAGCTACTGAAGGTTACCTTATAATGGTTGTTCAGCTGCTAAATATCTATATCAATTAATTTAGAAGAGAGAGAGAGAGAGACAGAGGGAGGGATAGAGAACAGACACACAGCTACTCCAATCAAAGTGAATAGGTCAATTTTAAATTGGTATATATGTTTTTAGGTTAGGAAATTGAGGCAAGTAACGAAGAAATTATCAGACCAGTTCTAAGAGACAGGAAATGTGAGAGAGACAGACACACTCTAAGAGCGACAGACAGAAAAATACACTGAAACCACACACACACACACACACACACACACACACACACACACACACACACACACACACACACACACACGCACACACACACACACACACACACACACACACACACACACACACACACACACACACACACACACACACACACACACACACACACACACACACACACACACACACACACACACACACACACACACACACACACACATACACACACACACACACACACACACACAAACACACACAAAATGCAAAAATTATGAGGAGGATTGAAACAGAGGATGATAGTAGGAGGCTACAAGATGACCTAGACAGACTGAGTGTACGGTCCAACAAATGGCTGTTGAAGTTCAACCCGAGTAAATGCAAAGTAATGAAACTAGGCAGTGGAAACAGGAGGCCAGACACAGGATACAGAATAGGAGACGAAGTACTTCATGAAACGGATAGAGAGAAAGATCTAGGAGTTTATATCACACCAAAGCTGTCTCCTGAAGCCCACATAAAAAGAATAATTTCTGCAGCATATGCGAGGCTGGCTAACATCAGAACAGCGTTCAGGAACCTGCGCAAGGAATCATTCAGAATCTTGTACACCACATATGTAAGACCAATCCTGGAATATGCAGCCCCAGCATGGAGCACGTACCTTGTCAAGCACAAGACGAAGCTGAAAATAGTCCAAAGGTATGCCACTAGACTAGTCCCAGAACTAAGAGGCATGAGTTACGAGGAAAGGCTGCGGGAAATGCACGTTACGACACTGGAAGACAGAGACGAGTAAGGGGAGACATGATCACAGCCTACAAAATCCTGAGAGGAATCGACCGGGTAATCAAGGATAAACTATTCAACACTGGTGGGAAGGGAACAAGGGGGACACAGGTGGAAACTGAGTACCCACATGAGCCACAGAGACGTTAGAAGGAACTTTTTCAGTGTCAGAGTAGTTAATGGATGGAATGCATTAGGCAGTGATGTGGTGGAGGCTGACTCCATACACAGTTTGAAATGTAGATATGATAGAGCCCAGTAGGCTCAGGAATCTGTACACCAGTTGATTGACAGTTGAGAGGCGGGACCAAAGAGCAAAAACGCAACCCCCGCAAGCACAAATAGGTGAGTACAAATAGGTGAGTACAAATAGGTGAGTACACACACACACATATACACAACGAGAAACATGGACAGAGATACAATGACAAAAACACAGCTAGAGACAAAGATAGAGTTAAGAGAAGAAATGTAGACATTTACATCTCACAGCGTCTATCACAGGTTAAGAAGGTAATTAGAAACAGAGCAATGCAAAAGATGTACAGTGACCACAACACAGCAGTTGCAACATCGGGATCTGCGAGTTGGTACAAGAATTCAACCAACTACGAACCACTTAGTTTGATGAAAGGGACAGTAGTACACTTACATCGCATCAGGCTTGGATACCCATGTGCATTGAAAATTGGCTTACAGGTTCCGGAAGATGAGAGGAAATGTCAACATTGTGAGAAATGCCCGACAGACCACTGGAACATTATCTAACACAGTGCACAGTTACAATCCCATTAAGATTTCACCTTAGATTAAACAGAGCAGAAGACGTTGTTAAACACATATGGCAAAATCTTACTGAAGCCACCATACGAGTCATAAATACTCCCACTCCGCCCAAGTAAAACAGACACAAGCAACACTTAGTGGGCCAGCCAGAGGCTTAGGGCCGCGCAGGAATATCCCTGAAAAAAAAGAGACAGGGATCAGGTCGACCAGTCCGATCGGATAGACTTCATCTAATGTTTATCATTGTTAGTGACTATGAGGTCAGTATGTGGTGCAAGTGTGACGACCGTGTACTGTTACACCCACGTACTGTGACCTGTGTTACGGAGTAGTGTGACGACCATGTACTGTGACACCCACGTACTGTGACCTGTGTTACGGAGTAGTGTGACGACCGTGTACTGTTACACCCACGTACTGTGACCTGTGTTACGGAGTAGTGTGACGACCATGTACTGTGACACCCACGAACTGTGACCTGTGTTACGGAGTAGTGTGACGACCATGTACTGTTACACCCACGTACTGTGACCTGTGTTACGGAGTAGTGTGACGACCATGTACTGTGACACCCACGTACTGTGACCTGTGTTTCGGAGTAGTGTGACGACCATGTACTGTGACACCCACGTACTGTGACCTGTGTTACGGAGTAGTGTGACGACCATGTACTGTGACACCCACGTACTGTGACCTGTGTTACGGAGTAGTGTGACGACCATGTACTGTGACACCCACGTACTGTGACCTGTGTTACGGAGTAGTGTGACGACCACGTACTGTGACACACACGTACTGTGACCTGTGATACGGAGCAGTGTGACGACCATGTACTGTGACACCCACGTACTGTGACCTGTGATACGGAGTAGTGTGACGACCATGTACTGTGACACCCACGTACTGTGACCTGTGATACGGAGCAGTGTGACGACCATGTACTGTGTCACCCACGTACTGTGACCTGTGATACGGAGCAGTGTGACGACCGTGTACTGTGACACCCACGTACTGTGACCTGTGTTAGGAATAAGGTGTTTGTATTTCCCGTGTTGTCATGATTGCTGAACTTGTGTTCTCCTATAACACTAACAATGTTATTAATTGCATCAATTATTATAATTCTATTTTTAGAATTTTTGCTTGTTGACGTCTGCTTTCATTTACCCATTTGTTGACATCTTCCTGCTTGTTCTAAGGAGTAAAATATATCTTAATTCCCGTCTTAAAGTGACTTGGAAGAGAACAATATTAATACGGACGTCTTGCTCAACCAGGGAAGGTCATTATTAGGGGTCATTATTAGGGGTCATTACTAGGAGGGTCATTACTAGGGGTCATTACTAGGGGTCATTACTAGGGGTCATTACTAGGGGTCATTACTAGGGGTCATTACTAGGGGTCATTACTAGGGGTCATTACTAGAGGTCATTACTAGGGGTCATTACTAGGGGTCATTACTAAGGGTCATTACTAGGGGTCATTACTAGGGGTCATTACTAGGGGTCATTACTAGGGGTCATTACTAGGGGTCATTACTAGGGGTCATTACTAGGGGTCATTACTAGTGGTCATTACTAGGGGGTCATTACTAGGGGTCATTACTAGGGGTCATTACTAGAGGGGCATTACTAGGGGTCATTACTAGGGGTCATTACTAGTGGTCATTACTAGGGGGTCATTACTAGGGGTCATTACTAGGGGTCATTACTAGGGGGGTCATTACTAGTGGTCATTACTAGGGGTCATTACTAGTGGTCATTACTAGGGGGTCATTACTAGGGGTCATTACTAGGGGTCATTACTAGGGGTCATTACTAGGGGTCATTACTAGGGGTCATTACTAGGGGTCATTACTAGGGGGTCATTACTAGGGTCATTACTAGGGGTCATTACTAGTGGTCATTACTAGGGGTCATTACTAGGGGTCATTATTAGGGGTCATTACTAGGGGTCATTACTAGGGGTCATTACTAGGGGTCATTACTAGGGGTCATTACTAGGGGTCATTACTAGGGGTCATTACTAGTGGTCATTACTAGGGGGTCATTACTAGGGGTCATTACTAGGGGTCATTACTAGGGGGTCATTACTAGGGGTCATTACTAGGGGTCATTACTAGTGGTCATTACTAGGGGTCATTACTAGGGGTCATTACTAGGGGGTCATTACTAGGGGTCATTACTAGGGGTCATTACTAGGGGTCATTACTAGGGGTCATTACTAGGGGGTCATTACTAGGGGTCATTACTAGGGGTCATTACTAGTGGTCATTACTAGGGGTCATTACTAGGGGTCATTACTAGGGGGTCATTACTAGGGGTCATTACTAGGGGTCATTACTAGGGGTCATTACTAGGGGTCATTACTAGGGGGTCATTACTAGGGGTCATTACTAGGGGTCATTACTAGGGGTCATTACTAGGGGTCATTACTATGGGTCATTACTAGGGGTCATTATTAGGGGTCATTACTAGGGGTCATTACTAGGGGTCATTACTAGGGGTCATTACTAGGGGTCATTACGTGTAATTCTTGACCCCAGTTTTGATGTGAGTGACACGCAAGGGACAATCCGTCACTCATGAGTGCAGGCCGGAGACTGGTGGGTTTAGGAACACAGGGTAAACAACCTTCCCTTTCCTCCACTCCATCCTTACCTCATTCCTGCCCTCCCAACATCTCATTCTTTCCCTCTGCCGTTTATCTGCCTTCACCACTCCCTGCTTTCTTGTAGTTCCCTTCATTCTTTCCTTGCCTTCACGCTTCTCTGAACCCCTTCCTTCACTTCCTTCATGCCTCACTACACCCTTTCCTTCCCTCCACCCTCCCTTTCCTTCCCTTCCCTCCACCCTCCCTTCCCTTCCCTCCACCCTCCCTTCCCTTCCCTCCACCCTCCCTTCCCTTCCCTCCACCCTCCCTTCCCTTCCCTCCACCCTCCCTTTCCTTCAAACACAAATAAACAACATGAAATCGAGTGACAGATAACGGGACTAGGCGGTCCATGGAACTGTATTATATTCCCCCTCCCATCACACTTCCCCCTCCTTCACTCCACATTCCCCCTCCCTCACTCCACATTCCCCCTCCTTCACTCCACATTCCCCCTCCCTCACTCCACATTCCCCCTCCCTCACTCCACATTCCCCCTCCCTCACTCCACATTCCCCCTCCCTCACTCCACATTCCCCCTCCCTCACTCCACATTCCCCCTCCCTCACTCCACACATCCCCCTCCCTCACTCCACATTCCCCCTCCCTCACTCCACATTCCCCCTCCCTCACTCCACATTCCCCCTCCCTCACTCCACACATCCCCCTCCCTCACTCCACACATCCCCCTCCCTCACTCCACATTCCCCCTCCCTCACTCCACACATCCCCCTCCCTCACTCCACACATCCCCCTCCCTCACTCCACATTCCCCCTCCCTCACTCCACATTCCCAATCCCTCACTCCACATTCCCCCTCCCTCACTCCACACATTCCCCCTCCCTCACTCCACATTCCCCCTCCCTCACTCCACATTCCCCCTCCCTCACTCCACACATCCCCCTCCCTCACTCCACATTCCCCCTCCCTCACTCCACATTCCCCCTCCCTCACTCCACACATCCCCCTCCCTCACTCCACATTCCCCCTCCCTCACTCCACATTCCCCCTCCCTCACTCCACATTCCCCCTCCCTCACTCCACATTCCCCCTCCCTCACTCCACATTCCCCCTCCCTCACTCCACACATCCCCCTCCCTCACTCCACATTCCCCCTCCCTCACTCCACACATCCCCCTCCCTCACTCCACATTCCCCCTCCCTCACTCCACATTCCCCCTCCCTCACTCCACATTCCCCCTCCCTCACTCCACACATCCCCCTCCCTCACTCCACATTCCCCCTCCCTCTCTCCACATTCCCCCTCCCTCACTCCACACATCCCCCTCCCTCACTCCACATTCCCCCTCCCTCACTCCACATTCCCCCTCCCTCACTCCATACTCCTCCTCCCTCACTCTACATTCCCCCTCCCTCACTCCACATTCCCCCTCCCTCACTCCAGCATGAATTATAGTAGTGGAAAGACTCATAGACATATTGTTCCAAGCATCAACATAGTTTCATCAAAAGGAAAATATTACTTGACTAACTTACTAGAGTTCTACGACACAATGACAACAATCAAACGGGAAAGATAGGTGTGGGTTGACTGCGTTTGCCAGGATTACCAAAGAGCTTTTGACACAGTTCCTCATAACCGACTTGTATTCAAATTAGAAAAACAGGCTGGTGTCTGTGTGTTTATATGTGTGTGTGTGTGTGTGTGTGTGTGTGTGTGTGTGTGTGTGTGTGTGTGTGTGTGTGTGTGTGTGTGTGTGTGTGTGTGTGTGTGTGTGTGTGTGTGTGTGTGTGTGTGTGTGTGTGTGTGTGTGTGTGTGTGTGTGTGTGTGTGTGTGTGTGTGTGTGTGTGTGTGTGTGTGTGTGTGTGTGTGTGTACTCACCTAATTGTACACACCTAATTGTGCTTGCGGGGGTTGAGCTCTGGCTCTTTGGTCCCGCCTCTCAACCGTCAATCAACTTGTGTACAGATTCCTGAGCCTACTGGGCTCTATCATATCTACATTTGAAACTGTGTATGGAGTCAGCCTCCACCACATCACTTCCTAGTGCATTCCATTTACTAACTACTCTGACACTGAAGAAGTTCTTTCTAACGTCTCTGTGGCTCATTTGGGTACTCAGCTTCCACCTGTGTCCCCTTGTTCGCCACCCACTAGTATTGAATAGTTCATCCTTGTTTACCCGGTCGATTCCCCTGAGGATTTTGTTGGTTGTGATCATGTCCCCCCTTACTCTTCTGTCTTCCAGTGTCGTAAGGTGCATTTCCCGCAGCCTTTCCTCATAACTCATGCCTCTTAGTTCTGGGACTAGTCTAGTAGCATACCTTTGAACTTTTTCCAGCTTCGTCTTGTGCTTGACAAGGTACGGACTCCATGCTGGGGCCGCATACTCCAGGATTGGTCTTACATATGTGGCGTACAAGATTCTGAATGATTCCTTACGCAGGTTCCTGAACGCCGTTCTGATGTTAGCCAGCCTCGCATATGCCGCAGACGTTATTCTCTTTATGTGGGCTTCAGGAGACAGGTTTGGTGTGATATCAACTCCTAGATCTTTCTCTCTGTCTGTTTCACTTAAGTACTTCATCTCCTATTCTGTATCCTGTGCCTGGCCTCCCGTTTCCACTGCCTAGTTTCATTACTTTGCATTTACTCGGGTTGAACTTCAACAGCCATTTGTTGGACCATTCACTCAGTCTATCCAGGTCATCTTGTAGCATCCTACTATCATCCTCTGTTTCAATCCTCCTCATAATTTTTGCATCGTCGGCAAACATTGAGAGGAACGAATCTATACCCTCTGGGAGATCATTTACATATACCAGAAACAGTATAGGTCCAAGGACTGACCCCTGCGGGACTCCATTTGTGACGTCTCGCCAATATGAGACCTCACCCCTCACACAGACTCGTTGTCTCCTGTTGCTTAGGTACTCCTCTATCCACCGGAGTACCTTCCCTTTCACTCCAGCCTGCATCTCCAACTTTCGCACTAGACTCTTGTGTGGCACTGTATCAAAGGCTTTCTGACAATCCAAAAATATGCAGTCTGCCCACCCTTCTCTTTCTTGCCTTATTTTTGTTGCCTGGTCGTAGAATTCAAGTAACCCTGTGAGGCAGGACCTGCCATCCCTGAACCCATGTTGATGCTGTGTTACAAAGTTCCTTCGCTCCCGACCGACTCCCTAGTTTTTTTCGCACAATCTTCTCCATCAGCTTGCATGGTATGCAGGTTAGGGACACTGGCCTGTAGTTCAGTGCCTCCTGTCTATCCCCTTTCTTGTATATTGGGACTACGTTAGCTGCTTTCCAAATATCTGGCAGTTCCCCTGTTGTCGGTGATTTGTTATACACTATGGAGAGTGGTAGGCACAGTTCTCTTGCTCCTACCTTTAGAACCCAAGGGGAGATTCCATCTGGGCCTATAGCCTTCGTCACGTCCAACTCTAGTCCTGGTTAGCTATTCCCTCACTTACCTCTGGAATTTCTCTTTGCTCTAAGGTGAAGACCTCCTGGAATTTCTTATTCAATTCCTCACACACTTCCTTGTCATTTGTAGTGAATCCTTCCGCCCCTATCCTTAATCTCATAACCTGTTCCTTTACTGTTGTTTTTCTCCTAATGTGGCTATGCAACAATTTAGGCTGAGTCTTTGCCTTGCTTGCGATGTCATTCTCGTATTGTCTTTCTGCCTCTCTTCTCATCCTGACGTATTCATTCCTGGCCTTCTGGTATCTTTCTCTGCTCTCCAGAGTCCTGTTATTCCTATAGTTTCTCCATGCCCTTTTAATTTGCTGATTAGCTAGCCTACATCTCTGATTAAACCATGGGTTTCTCATGTTCATTTCTCTGTTTTCCTTTTGGACTGGGACAAACTTGTTTGCTGCGTCCTTGCACTTCTGTGTGATGTAATCCATCATATCTTGGGCCGTCTTTCCCCTGAGCTCTGTTTCCCATGCTATATCTGTTAGGAATTTTCTTATCCCCTCATAGTTCCCCTTTCGGTATGCTAACCTTTTGGTTTCGGTATCCCTCCTCGAATTCAATAACCCTTCTTCAATCAAGTACTCAAACACCAGTACACTGTGGTCGCTCATTCCTACTGGGTCCTCAAAACCGATTTCTCTTATGTCGGAGTCGTTCAGAGTGAAGACTAGGTCGAGTCTCGCTGGTTTGTCATTGCCTCTCATCCTTGTGGGTTCTCCGACATGCTGAGTTAAAAAGTTGCTTGTCACCACCTCCAATAGTTTGGCTCTCCACGTATCCTCGCCTCCATGCGGTTCCTTGTTCTCCCAGTCAATCTTTCCGTGATTGAAGTCGCCCATGATGAGCAGGTGGGATCTATTTCTACAGGCAGCAGAGGCTGCCCTCTCAATTATAGTGTTAACTGCCGTGTTGTTGTTTTCATACTCTTGACTGGGTCTACTGTCATTTGGTGGAGGGTTGTATATTACTGCTGCTACTATTCTTGGTCCTCCCATTGTCATGGTGCCTGCTATGTAGTCTCTGAACTCCTCACAGCCCGGGATGGCCATCTCCTTAAAACTCCATTCCCTTCTCATGAGTAGGGCCACTCCGCCTCCTCCTCTACCTTCACTCTCTTTCCTTATTACTGTGTACTCCTGGGGAAACACGGCATTCGTTATGATTCCAGAGAGTTTTCTTTCAGTGAGTCCGATTACATCTGGGTTAACTTCTTGTGCTCTTTCCCTTAGTTCACTTGTCTTGTTTGTGATCCCATCTATGTTCGAGTACATCACCCTGAAACTGACTCTTTTCTGCTTCTTTTCTGGGGGGGACTTTTGGGATCTGTGGTGAGTGGGAGCTGGGGGGACCTGGCACGGGGAGATTGGTGGAGGAGGAAGGGCTTGGGGTGGTTGGGGAGAGGGTGAGGGTACAGGGGGTGGGTAAGAGGTGGAGGGTACAGGGGGTGGGTAAGAGGGGGAGGGTACAGGGGGTGGGTAAGAGGGGGAGGTACAGGGGGTGGGTAAGAGGGGGAGGGTACAGGGGGTGGGTAAGAGAGGGAGGGTTGGGGAAGCATGGGGGGAGGAGAGGACTGTGGGGGATAGGGGAGATGGGGGGGCTTGGGGGGAGAGAAAAGGGTGGAGGGCTTGGGGGGGCGTGGGGGAAAAGGGAGGGCTGAGGTGGGTGAGGAAGAGGTGATGGTTTAGGGGAGTGGGGGAGAGGGGAAGACTTAGGTGGGGTGGGGGATAGTGGGGGGCTTAGGGGGGAGGGGGGGAAGGGAGGGCATGAGGGTGGGAGAGACGGGAAGGCATGTGGGAGAAGGGAGGGCATGGTTGATGGGGGAGAAGGGAGGTCCTGGGGAGAGGGGTGAGGGGGAGAAGGGGGGTGAGTGGGAGGAGGGGCGGGGGTGGGGGAGGGTGCCCTAGGTGGGTACTTAGTGGGGGGCTGACAGGGGAATGGGGCATGTTGGGTGTCTGTTGGGTAGAATGTGGGGGTGGTGCCCCAATCCTTGTGGCTATTGCACTGTTTGAGGAGGGTTCTCCACTTCCCTCTGGGATTGTAGGGTTCTGGGTTGTGGTACTCTGATTTCCTTCTCTCTCTCCCTGCACTCCTTCCTCGCGTCTGCTGTCCGTATTCTCTCTTCCCTTGTCATATCCCTCTGCAGGAATATTTTTTTGAACTTCTCTACACCTGCTAGACAGCACTTCCTTGCTAACAGTTCCTCTTTCGCGATTTCGCTCATGAAAACAAACTTTATCATTCGGTCTCTGTCCTTGTTGTACTTTCCAAGCCTGAAAACCTTTTCAACATTTTGCTCAGCTCCCTCCATCCTTACCTCTTTAAGGATCTCTTTAATCATGTTTTGTGTGTGTGTGTGTGTGTGTGTGTGTGTGTGTGTGTGTGTGTGTGTGTGTGTGCATCTATGTATGTGTGTGTGTGTGTGTGTACTCACCTAGTTGTGCTTGCGGGGGTTGAGCTCTAGCTCTTTGGTCCCGCCTTTGAACCGTCAATCAACAGGTGTATAGGTTCCTGAGCCTATTGGGCTCTATCATATCTACACTTGAAACTGTGTATGGAGTCAGCCTCCACCACATCACTTCCTAATGCATTCCATTTGTCAACCACTCTGACACTAAAAAAGTTCTTTCTAATATCTCTGTGGCTCATATGGGCACTCAGTTTCCACCTGTGTCCCCTAGTGCGTGTGCCCCTTGTGTTAAATAGCCTCTCTTTATCTACCCTGTCGATTCCCTTGAGAATCTTGAATGTGGTGATCATGTCCCCCCTAACTCTTCTGTCTTCCAGCGAAGTGAGGTTTAATTCCCGTAGTCTCTCCTCGTAGCTCATACCTATCAGCTCGGGTACTAGGTCTGGTGGCAAACCTTTGAACCTTTTCCAGTTTAGTCTTATGCTTGACTAGATATGGACTCCATCCTGGAGCCGCATACTCCAGGATTCGTCTGACGTATGTGGTATTTAATGTTCTGAAAGATTCCTTACACAAGTTTCTAAAGGCCGTTCTTATGTTAGCCGACCTGACATATGCTGCTGATGTTATCTTCTTGATATGAGCTTCAGGGGACAGGTCTGGCATGATATCAACCCCCAGGTCTTTCTCTCTCTCTCTCTGACTCTTGAAGTATTTCATCTCCCAAATGATACCTTGTATCTGATCTCCTGCTTCCTACCCCTATCTTCATTACATTACGTTTGTTTAGGTTAAACTCTAACAACCATTTGTTCGACCATTCCTGCAGCTTGTCCAGGTCTTCTTGAAGCCTCAAGCTGTCCTCCTCTGTCTTAATCTTCCTCATTATTTTGGCGTCGCCAGTAAAGATTGAGAGGAATGAGTTTATACCCTCTGGGAGATCATTTACATGATCTCAGAAACAGGATAGGTCCGAGTACAGAGCGCTGTGGGACTCCACTGGTGTCTTTACGCCAATCTAGGCTCTCACCCCTCACTGTAACTCTCTGCTTCCTATTACTTAGGTACTCCCTTATCCTCTGGAGCGCCTTACCTGTTACTCCTGCCTGTTTCTCCAGCTTATGCATCAACCTTTTATGGGGTACTCTGTCAAAGGCTTTCCGACAGTCCAAAAAAATGCAGTCCGCCCATCCTTCTCTTCACACACACACCATCCTTGTGTGTGTGTACGTGTGTGTGTGCGTGTGTTGTTCTGGCCTGAGGGAGTTGGGGGGCTTATGGAACTTAAACCTCCAAAGAGAGCTCTGGTTGCTGCACCAGACTGTTACTTGCGTACAGGCGGACAACGTCTTCCAACCATTCTCTGCTTGAACAGACAACCGACCTCGGCAGCCACTCTCCCGTTACCGTTGGTTGACCAACAATGAACACTGGAGTGCTTGAAATTTTCTCAGGAGATCACCCTGTACGCCTCTTGTTCTTGGAGAGGGGTTCATCATCACATATTAAGGGGTGTGGCTCCAACACGTGGCCTCGTTGTCCAGTGTAACGCACCCTACTTGAGCCGCCGTGACTCCCCACTCTCTCATTGTTTTGTATGATCTAAATACCCCTTTTTCGAATTAGTACTCCCTGCCACCCTATCCGCAGCTGTGATCCTTTCTCTCTCCTGCTTTTGGGGAATCCTCACCAGGACATGAGCAAACGCCAGCTAACAATACACATTTAATAATCGAAAAACAAATACAATACGTGACATAAAACATTAAAATAGTATCATACAACACTTTAAGGTGTTACAGCCCGGTAGCAATTCAATACCCAATCCTGGCTTCACCAACCATCCATATCAAGTGACTGCCCAACTCTTGGCTTACCACTTACTACTCCTTCACTAAGTGTAGGGGGGGGGGGGGAGGTGAAACCTCGTCATAACAATGTTATACACTCAGCCCTAAAACTATATAAACTCAGCCTGTGGCTGAAACACCAGAAACATCTGCATAAATATTCACCGACACAAGAAGCAAGTCAATCTCTCACCTTACACTGCGTCCTACACGCCAATAAACATTCAAGCACTTCCCTTATACATTCCTGAGTACCCACCATAAACCTCTGCTCTCCTCCTGGAGGTTCACTACCATATATATATCTAGGTCCTCCAAAATATTTAACAAGGGCACTTCTGCAGTTTTCCCAAACTGTTGCACAACGAAGTCCTCTTCAAACGCCAGTGATGCTTCACCACTGATTCCACGGTAACACGTGAAACTCCTCTTCACTGCTCCTTTACACTGCTTCAGGTCAACTCCTCACTATGGAGTTCTGATCTCCCACAGATTTCAGCATACACTTCTCCAGCCTCGAAGTTTCCTCCATTAACTCCTTCCCTGGCCTCGAAGTTCTTCCATCAACTCCTCCCCTAAGCAAACCTGCAATTCCATTGCCATGCCAATAAAAATAGTTTCCATACTAAAATATAATTAAATGTATCCACAGAAAATAAAATTCCATCTGACATCTCCTTAAACTCTAACACGTCGCCACGACGGTACTTCCTCTATCTTGGGCGAGGTCCACTGTGGGAACATGTCCAGACATGCTGCTGGCCCCGCCGCCAGCCGGTGGCTAACCCTCCCCCCTCAGTCATCCACTGACCTTCGTCGTGGGAGGACGTATTACTCCTCCCTCCAAATGTTCTCCTTTCTCTACCCCTCGTAATATGGCGACCAAACACTGTGAGGGGTGAGGTCTCGGAGTGGTAAGGCGTCACCAGTGGAGTTCCACAGGGATCAGTCCTTGGACCCATACTGTTTCTGAAATATGTAAATGATCTCCCAGAGGGAATAGACTCGTTCCTCTCAATGTTTGCTGAAGATGCAAAACTTATGAGGAGGATTAAGACAGTGAAAGACAGTATGAGGCTACAAGATGACCTAGACGAGCTAAAGGATTGGTCCAACAAATTGCTACTAAGGTTTAATCCAAGTAAATGTAAGGTATTGAAACTAGGTTGAGGAAATAGAAGGCCAGACACGGGATACCGAATTGTAGATGAAGTCCTTCACGAAACGGAGAGAGAGAAAGATTTAGGAGTTGATAAGCCAAACCTGTCACCTGAAGGCCACATAAAAAGAATATCATTGGTGGCGTATGCGAGGCTGGCTAACACCAGAACTGCCTTCAGAAACCTGTTTAAGGAATCTTCCCGATCTTGTATACCACGTATATAAGACCAATTTTGGAGTACGTGGCCACAGCATGGAGCCCGTACCTTGTCAAGCACATGACGAAGCTGGAAAAAGCTCAGAGGTATGCCACTAGGCTAATCTCAGGACTAAGAGGCATGAGTTACGTGGAAAGACTGCATGAAATGCACCTCACGTCGTTGAAAGACAGTAGAGCCTAGGGAGACATGATCACCACACACAAAATTCACAGGGAAATTGACAGGGTAGTCAAGGATGGATTATATAACACGATACACGCAAAAGGGACACAGGTGGAAGCTGAGTACCCAAATGAGCCACAGAGACGTTAGAAAGAACTTTTTTATTGTCAGAGTAGTTAGTAAATGGAATGCACTAGAAGGTGATGTGATGGAGGCAGACTCCATACACAGTTTCAAAGGTGGATATGATGGAGCTTTAGAAGCTCAGGAATCTGTACACCAGTAAATTGACGATTGAGAGGCGGAACCAAAGAGCCATAGCTCAACCCCCACAAGCACAACTAGGTAAGTACAGCTAGGTGAGTACTCACCTGAAAGGTGAGCATCACACGTAACCATAGCCTGTAGCGCACATTAAACGTGTAACATCAAAAGTATATGCAAGATTAACGTATGTGAGAACTGCCTTCATAATTATTGATAAGAAGGCCTTCAGAACATCATACCACGTAAGTCAGACCAAACTCAGCAAGTGCAGCGCTAGATATGGAGGGGAGATGAAGCGAGAAAGGTGCATATAAGGTGGATGAGAGTCTGGATAATCAACAAGCTATCCAAAATGATCTACATGGCCATCACTCAGAATATAGCCGCAGAGGCAATGAAGAAGTGAAATGAATTACATAAAGTCAGACACAACAAAACCCAAATGTTTTGGGACCAAACACACCATCCGTGAGCTGAAGCTCAAACACCACAACCTTAGTTAGTAAACTACAACAAAACTATCCAATAGTTGGATCTATGAATATAACAACCTTAAATCTTGGCATGAGAGGGAATGAAGACTTGGGAAAAACATTCTTTCTGATTCTCTGTCAATCTTGCGTTCAGAACCGTTCTTTCCCCTCCCCGTCCTCCCCTCTCACGCTGTCTTATCCCGTCACTATGTTACTGTCAGCCAGCGCCTCCCTTCCACACAAGCACAGACCACACAATCTGCCAGGAGCGGCAGGCTACTCCCACACCAACGACTCTAAGATGGCAGACTTGCTGCGGTGTTCTCCCGAGGAGAGCCACGGCGGCTGGCTCTATGTGTAGATTGGCTGGCTGGTTGGTTGACTGGCTGGCTGACTGGCTGGCTGGCTGACTGGCTGGCTTGCTGGCTGCCTGGCTGACTGGCTGGCTGACTGGCTGACTGACTGGCTGGCTGACTGACTGACTTGCTGGCTGGATGGATGGATTGATGGCTGGCTGAATGGTTGGCTGGATGGCTGGCTTGATGGCAGGCTGGCTGGCTGACTGACTGGCTGGCTGGCAGGCTGGCTGGTTGACTGACTGGCTGGCAGGCTGGATGGCTGGCTGATAGGCTGGCTGACTGGCTGGCTGGCTGGCTGATTGGCTGGCAGGCTGGCTGACTAGCTGGCTGACTGGGTGACTGGCTGGCTGGCTGGCTGACTGGGTGACGGGCTGGCTGAATGACTGGCTGGCTGGCTGCCTGACTGACTGGCTGGCTGGCTGGCTGGCTGACTGACTGGCTGGCTGACTATCTACCTACCTAGAAAGGCCTTAGAAACTCAGGGACTGATTGAAAGATGTCTTATACGTAAAGATCTTCACATCTGAAGGAGAGGGAAGATGAGCCTCGCATAGATGAATTGCCTGTAAGGCTGTCCAGAAGACAAAGATGGCTTGATCAAAGCTTGTTATTGGTGAATATATCTTGTGGGCCGGGACAGCATGAATGGGCATTTTCCTGGGCACCGTTCCTTCCCCCCGTCCCATCTCAAATCCTTATCTTGACCGCTTCTAATTAAAGGCTTATATTGTGTGTGCCATCTTTCCGACGCAAGTGAATAAACATTATCTAAATCAAGTCGATTCATCGATTTGATTATTTATAATAGTTTAACATTTTTGCATTCAGGGACAAGCGTAGATCCGTAAGGGCCTGATGAATAGCTGCCAAGGCTCAGGATTTACGCTTGTCCCTGAATGCAAAAATGTTAAACTATTATAAATAATCAAATCGATGAATCGACTTGATTTGGATAATGTTTATTCACTTGCGTCGGAAAGATGGCACACACAATATAAGCCTTTAATAAGAAGCGGTCAGGATAAGGATTTGAGATGGGACGGGGGGAAGGAACGGTGCCCAACCATATGGACGGTCGGGGATTGAACGCCGACCTGCGTGAAGCGAGACCGTCGCTCTACCGTCCAGCCCAAGTGATTGGCCAGAGAGAGAGAGAGAGAGAACAGAAAAGCAACGAACGAACAGCCCATTAGCGAGCACCTCACCTCTCTCTCTCTCTCTCGCTCTTCGCTGGATGATCTCGTTACGCCAGACAGGTACACGAGTAGGGGACATTCAGGCAGGTAATTATATTCGTTCTGCTTGAAGACCATTTAGGCTGAAGCACAGCCATCAGGAGGGAAGATGAGGAGGTGAAAAAAAGGGAAGAAAGATGCCAAAAAGGAAAAGGAAACGAAATAACATGCGAGAAAACGAACGAGTAAAGAAATTAGTGAACTTTTTTAACCGAGATTAGGTTCTTTACTCCTATTAAATTATTAGTAGTAGCAGCAGTAATAGTAATATCAGTAAGAGCAGGTAAGAGCAGAGGTAAGAGATACAAGTAGTGGTAGCAGAGATAAGAGATACAAGTAGTGGCAGCAGAGGTAAGAGATACAAGTAGTGGTAGCAGAGGTAAGAGATACAAGTAGTGGTAGCAGAGGTAAGAGATACAAGTAGTGGCAGCAGAGGTAAGAGATACAAGTAGTGGTAGCAGAGGTAAGAGATACAAGTAGTGGCAGCAGAGGTAAGAGATACAAGTAGTGGCAGCAGAGGTAAGAGATACAAGTAGTGATAGCAGAGGTAAGAGATACAAGTAGTGGCAGCAGAGGTAAGAGATACAAGTAGTGGTAGCAGAGGTAAGAGATACAAGTAGTGGTAGCAGAGGTAAGAGATACAAGTAGTGGCAGCAGAGGTAAGAGATACAAGTAGTGGTAGCAGAGGTAAGAGATACAAGTAGTGGTAGCAGAGGTAAGAGATACAAGTAGTGGCAGCAGAGGTAAGAGATACAAGTAGTGGCAGCAGAGGTAAGAGATACAAGTAGTGGCAGCAGAGGTAAGAGATACAAGTAGTGGCAGCAGAGGTAAGAGATACAAGTAGTGGTAGCAGAGGATAAGAGATACAAGTAGTGGTAGCAGAGGTAAGAGATACAAGTAGTGGCTAGCAGAGGTAAGAGATACAAGTAGTGGCAGCAGAGGTAAGAGATACAAGTAGTGGCAGCAGAGGTAAGAGATACAAGTAGTGGCAGCAGAGGTAAGAGATACAAGTAGTGGTAGCAGAGGTAAGAGATACAAGTAGTGGTAGCAGAGGTAAGAGATACAAGTAGTGGCAGCAGAGGTAAGAGATACAAGTAGTGGCAGCAGAGGTAAGAGATACAAGTAGTGGCAGCAGAGGTAAGAGATACAAGTAGTGGTAGCAGAGGTAAGAGATACAAGTAGTGGTAGCAGAGGTAAGAGATATAAGTAGTGGTAGCAGAGGTAAGAGATACAAGTAGTGGCAGCAGAGGTAAGAGATACAAGTAGTGGTAGCAGAGATAAGAGATACAAGTAGTGGCAGCAGAGAGCAGCAGTATGGTGCTAGTGATGAAGAGTGGTGGTAGACGGCAGCTGTTGTAGAAGAGGACAGCAACAGGCGGCAGCAGCAGCGTCACTACCTTCATAACTCCCGATATTCTCATATATTTATTCAAGACGTTTCGAACACGTCATGATGTAACTGTTTAGTGGTGGTTTGGGGGAGACTGTTGATTGGTGGCTTGGTGGAGACTGTTGGGTGGTGGCTTGGGGGAGACTGTTGAGTGGTGACTTGATGATGGAGACTGTTGAGTGGTGGCTTGGTGGAGACTGTTGAGTGGTGGCTTGGTGGAGACTGTTGAGTGGTGGCTTGGGGGAGACTGTTGAGTGGTGGCTTGGTGGAGACTGTTGAGTGGTGGCTTGGGGGAGACTGTTGAGTGGTGGCTTGGGGGAGACTGTTGAGTGGTGACTTGGGAGAGACTGTTGAGTGGTGGCTTGGTGGAGACTGTTGAGTGGTGACTTGGGGGAGACTGTTGATTGGTGGCTTGGGGGAGACTGTTGATTGGTGGCTTGGGGGAGACTGTTGAGTGGTGGCTTGGGGGAGACTGTTGAGTGGTGACTTGGGAGAGACTGTTGAGTGGTGGCTTGGTGGAGACTGTTGAGTGGTGACTTGATGATGGAGACTGTTGATTGGTGGCTTGGGGGAGATTGTTGATTGGTGGCTTGGGAGAGACTGTTGAATGGTGGCTTGGGGGAGACTGTTGATTGGTGGCTTGAGGGAGACTGTTGAATGGTGACTTGGGGGAGACTGTTGATTGGTGGCTTGGGGGAGACTGTTGATTGGTGGCTAGGGGGAGACTGTTGATTGGTGGATTGGGGGAGACTGTTGAGTGGTGGCTTGGGGGAGACTGTTGATTGGTGGCTTGGGGGAGACTGTTGATTGGTGGCTTGGGGGAGACTGTTGAGTGGTGGCTTGGTGGAGACTGTTGAGTGGTGACTTGATGATGGAGACTGTTGATTGGTGGCTTGGGGGAGATTGTTGATTGGTGCCTTGGGAGAGACTGTTGAATGGTGGCTTGGGGGAGACTGTTGATTGGTGGCTTGAGGGAGACTGTTGAATGGTGACTTGGGGGAGACTGTTGATTGGTGGCTTGGGGGAGACTGTTGATTGGTGGCTAGGGGGAGACTGTTGCTTGGTGGCTTGGGGGAGACTGTTGATTGGTGGATTGGAGGGAGACTGTTGAGTGGTGGCTTGGGGGAGACTGTTGATTGGTGGCTTGGGGGAGACTGTTGATTGGTGGCTTTGGGGAGACTGTTGAGTGGTGGCTTGGGGGAGACTGTTGAGTGGTGACTTGGGAGAGACTGTTGAGTGGTGGCTTGGTGGAGACTATTGAGTGGTGGCTTGGCGGAGATTGTTGGGTGGTGGCTTGGGGGAGACTGTTGGGTGGTGGCTTGGAAGAGACTGTTGGGTGATGACTTGGGGGAGACTGTTGGGTGGTGGCTTGGGGGAGACTGTTGAGTGTTGGCTTGGGGGAGACTGTTGAGTGGTGGCTTGGGGGAGACTGTTGATTGGTGGCTTGGGGGAGACTGTTGAGTGGTGGCTTGGGGGAGCCTGTTGGGTGTTAGCTTGGGGGAGACTGTTGGGTGGTGACTTGAGGGAGACTGTTGGGTGGTGACTTGGGGGAGACTGTTGGGTGGTGGCTTGGAAGAGACTGTTGGGGTGCTTGATAGACTTGGGGGGAGACTGTTGGGTGGTGGCTTGGGGGAGACTGTTGAGTGTTGGCTTGGGGGAGACTGTTGGGTGGTGGCTTGGGGGAGACTGTTGGGTGGTGGCTTGGGGGAGACTGTTGGGTGGTGGCTTGGGGGAGACTGTTGAGTGGTGACTTGAGGGAGACTGTTGGGTGGTGGCTTGGGGGAGACTGTTGGGTGGTGACTTGAGGGAGACTGTTGAGTGGTGGCTTGGGGGAGACTGTTGAGTGGTGACTTGGGAGAGACTGTTGAGTGGTGGCTTGGTGGAGACTATTGAGTGGTGGCTTGGCGGAGACTGTTGGGTGGTGGCTTGGGGGAGACTGTTGGGTGGTGGCTTGGAAGAGACTGTTGGGTGATGACTTGGGGGCGACTGTTGGGTGGTAGCTTGGGGGAGACTGTTGGGTGGTGGCTTGGGGGAGACTGTTGGGTGGTGGCTTTGGGGGAGACTGTTGGGTGAAGACTTGGGGGAGACTGTTGGGTGGTGGCTTGGAAGAGACTGTTGGGTGATGACTTGGGGGAGACTGTTGGGTGGTGGTGGCTTGGGGGAGACTGTTGGGTGGTGGCTTTGGGGGAGACTGTTCGGTGGTGGCTTGAGGGAGACTGTTGGGTGGTGGCTTTGGGGGAGACTGTTCGGTGGTGGCTTTGGGGGAGACTGTTCGGTGGTGGCTTGAGGGAGACTGTTGGGTGGTGGCTTGGGGGAGCCTGTTGGGTGAAGACTTGGGGGAGACTGTTGGGTGGTGGCTAGGGGGAGACTGTTGGGTGGTGGCTTTGGGGGAGACTGTTGGGTGGTGGCTTGGGGGAGACTGTTGGGTGGTGGCTTTGGGGGAGACTGTTCGGTGGTGGCTTGAGGGAGACTGTTGGGTGGTGGCTTTGGGGGAGACTGTTGGGTGGTGGCTAAGGGGGAGACTGTTGGGTGGTGGCTTTGGGGGAGACTGTTGGGTGGTGGCTTGGGGGAGATTGTTGGGTGGTGGCTAGGGGGAGACTGTTGGGTGGTGGCTTTGGGGGAGACTGTTGGATGGTGACTTGGGGGAGACTGTTGGGTGGTGGCTAGGGGGAGACTGTTGAGTGGTGGCTTTGGGGGAGACTGTTCGGTGGTGGCTTGAGGGAGACTGTTGGGTGGTGGCTTTGGAAGAGACTGTTGGGTGATGACTTGGGGGGAGACTGTTGGGTGGTGGCTTGGGGGAGACTGTTGATTGGTGGCTTGGGGGAGACTGTTGAGTGGTGGCTGGGGGGAGACTGTTGATTGGTGGCTTGGGGGAGACTGTTGAGTGGTGGCTCGGAAGAGACTGTTGAATGGTGGCTTGGAAGAGACTATTGGGTGATGACTTGGGGGGAGACTGTTGGGTGGTGGCTTGGGGGAGACTGTTGAGTGGTTGTTTGGGGGAGACTGTTGATTGGTGGCTTGGGGGAGACTGTTGAGTGGTGGCTTGGGGGAGACTGTTGGGTGGTGGCTTTAGGGAGGCTGTTGGATGGTGGCTTGGAAGAGACTGTTGGGTGGTGGTTTGTGGGGAGACTGTTGAGTGGTGGCTTAGGGGAGACTATTGAGTGGTGGCTTGGAGGAGACTGCTGAGTGGTGGCTTGGGGGAGACTGTTTGGTGGTGGACTTTGGGGGAGACTGTTGGGTGGTGGCTTGGGGGAGACTGTTGGGTGGTGGCTTGGAGGAGACTGTTGGGTGGTGGCTTGGGGGAGACTGTTGAGTGGTGGTTTGGGAGAGACTGTTGAGTGGTGGCTTGGGAGAGACGGTTGAGTGGTGGCTTGGGGGAGACTGTTGAGTGGTGGTTTGGAGGAGACTGTTGATTGGTGGCTTGGAGGAGACAGTTGAGTGGTGGCTTGGGGGAGACCTGTTGAGTGGTTGTTTGGGGGAGACTGTTGATTGGTGGCTTGGGGGAGACTGTTGAGTGGTGGCTTGGGGGAGACTGTTGGGTGGTGGCTTTAGGGAGGCTGTTGGATGGTGGCTTGGGGGAGACTGTTGGGTGGTGGTTTGTGGGAGACTGTTGGTTGGTGGCTCGGGGGAGACATTTGACTGGTTGCTTGGGGGAGACTGTTGGTTGCTGGCTTGGGGGAGATTGTTTGGTGGTGGTTTGGGGGAGATATTTGACTGGTGGCTTGGGGGAGACTGTTGTCAGGTGGCTTGGGGGAGATTGTTGGTTGGTGGCTTGGGGGAGGAATTTGACTGGTGTCTTGGGGGAGACTGTTGGGTGGTGGCTTTGGGGAGACTGTTGGGTGGTGGCTTTGGGGAGACTGTTGGGTGGTGGTTTGTGGGAGACTGTTGGTTGGTGGCTCGGGGAAGACATTTGACTGGTTGCTTTGGGGAGACTGATGGGTGGTGGCTTGGAGGAGACTGTTGGGTGGTGATTTGTGGGAGACTGTTGGTTGCTGGCTTGGGGGAGAAATTTGACTGGTGGCTTTGGGGAGACTGTTGGGTGGTGGCTTTGGGGAGACTGTTGGGTGGTGGCTTGGGAGAGACATTTGACTGGTGGTTTGGGGGAGACTGGTGGTTGTTGGCTTGGGGGAGAAATTTGAATGGTGGCTTTGTGGAGACTGTTGGGTGGTGGCTTTGGGAGACTGTTGGGTGGTGGCTTTGTGGAGACTATTGGGTGGTGGCTTTGGGAAGACTGTTGGGTGGTGGCTTGGGGGGGACTGTTTGGTGGTAGCTTGGGGAAAAATTTGACTTATGGCTTTGTGGAGACTGTTGGGTGGTGGCTCGGGGCAGACTGTTGACTGGTGGCTTGGAGGAGACTGTTGGGTGATTGCTTGGGGGAGACTGTTGAGTGGTGGCTTGGGAGAGTCTGATGAGTGGTGGCTTGGGAGAGACTGTTGAGTGGTGGCTTGGGAGAGACTGTTGAGTGGTGGCTTGGGAGAGACTGTTGAGTGGTGGCTTGGGAGAGTCTGTTGAGTGGTGGCTTGGGAGAGACTGTTGAGTGGTGGCTTGGGAGAGTCTTTTGAGTGGAGGCATGAGAGAGTCTGTTGAGTGGTGGCTTGGGAGAGACTGTTGAGTGGAAGGCATGAGAGAGACTGTTGAGTGGTGGCTTGGGAGAGACTGTTGAATGGCTCAAACCCCCTAGCTCCTCCTGCGAGCACCTGCAGAGGCGGCTTGTTCTCCCACCAGATAATCCCGTAACCTCTCTTGTTTTGAATTTTCCTCCCTCTCTCTCTCTCTCTCTCTCTCTCTCTCTCTCTCTCTCGCTCTCTCGCTCTCTCTCTCTCTCGCTCTCTCTCTCTCTCTCGCTCTCTCTCTCTCTCCCTCTCTCTCTCGCTCTCTCTCTCTCTCCCTCTCTCTCTCTCTCTCTCTCTCTCTCTCTCTCTCTCTCTCTCTCTCTCTCTCTCTCTCTCTCTCTCTCTGTCTCTCTCTCTCTCTCTCTCTCTCTCTCTCTCTCTCTCTCTCTCTCTCTCTCTCTCTCTCTCTCTCTCTCTCTCTCTCTCTCGCTCTCTCTCTCTCTCTCTCTCTCTCTCTCTCTCTCTCTCTCTCTCTCTCTCTCTCTCTCTGTCTCTCTCTCTCTCTCTCTCTCTCTCTCTCTCTCTCTCTCTCTCTCTCTCTCTCTCTCTCTCTCTCTCTCTCTCTCTCTCTCTCTCTCTCTCTCTCTCTCTCTCTCTCTCTCTCTCTCTCTCTCGCTCTCTCTCTCTCCGCCTTATACAGTCGTGTTGTGCGACTGATCCCTCCAGTCTTCAAGGTGTGATCACATGAGAGACAAAAATATAAACACAGGCGCCGCGCCAAAGAGCGCCTGGCGTCGATCTCCTGATTCCAGGGAAGACGAAGACGCAGAGACGGGATGGTGGGGACGCACGAGCCTGGGAATGCCCAACTGCATAAGCTTTCTGGCTACTCATTCTTAAAAATTATTCCTGAAAGCAACGCTAAGAAGATTTACCTTGAGGAACAACCCTTATTGTTCTCTATTCATTTACTTTTTTCCAATCCTCCTGCTCCTCGTGAGGCCCAGCGACAGCGAGGAAGAGCTAATAAATAACATGTTTGAGTCCTGGACGTATCCGAACACAGTTCCGCAAGTTGTGTGGGGAGTTCCGACGCGCCGCCTGCCTTTAGGCGGTAAATTGGGAACAGTGTTGTTGCTGCTGCGGTTGTGACGGCTGGCTGGTGGGGGTCAGGCTGCTGGTTGGCTGGGTTAGTGGTGGTCCGTTAGTGGCCCACTCAGTAATACCTGGCACCCTCAGTAATACGTGGCACCCTCAGTAATACGTGGCACCCTCGGTAATACATGGCACCCTAAGTAATACGTGGCACTCTACAGTAATACGTGGCACCCTCAGTAATATCTGGCACCCTCAGTAATACGTGACACCCTCAGTAATGTGTGGCACCCTCGGTAATACATGGCACCCTCAGTAATATGTGGCACCCTCAGTAATACGTGACACCCTCAGTAATGTGTGGCACCCTCGGTAATACATGGCACCCTCAGTAATACGTGACACCCTCAGTAATACGTGACACCCTCAGTAATACGTGGCACCCTCAGTAATACGTGACACCCTCAGTAATACCTGGCATCCTCAGTAATACGTGACACCCTCAGTAATACCTGGCACCCTCAGTAATACGTGGCACCCTCAGTAATACGTGGCACCCTCGGTAATACATGGCACCCTCAGTAATACGTGGCACTCTCAGTAATACGTGGCACTCTCAGTAATACGTGGCACCCTCAGTAATACCTGGAACCCTAAGTAATACGTGACACCCTCAGGAATAAATGACACTAAGTAATACATGGCACCCTCAGTAATACGTGGTACCCTCAGTAATACGTGGCACCCTCAGTAATACGTGGCCTCATCAGTAATACATGGCACCCTCTGTAATACGCGTTACTCAGCAACAATTTAGAACCTGGCTACAAAACGATTAGGAAGTCATGCCTCAGAGAAAACTAGCAGGATGTGGCTTAATAGGAGCTATAGGAACGAAGAAATCCTATCCTGTAAACGGAAAAGGAAACCTGTCCCCTCCTGTACCCTTCTGAGTAATCCCACCGTTTTTCTGAATGGAACCGTATAATTAGCTCATCACATCAATGAGTTCCCTGGAGTCAGGCATTAGATGAGTTAAAGTAGGATGATTGCTTTCAGGTTGCAGTTCCATTAGATATATAAGAAATGGTAACAGACAGACCTACTGGGCCCAGTTTGTGTGGGTGATTGTCACCTAAATTGATATATGCGTATTTGGTGTCGGAAATTGCTGTCGGGAATTGACTACTGTGAGAAAACGTGAATTTCATGCATACGGAACAGGGAAGGTATCAGAACACATCAGGAGATCACACGAAATTTTGATTGGTTGATTGCGGCCAATTAGGCAATAATTAATGGGGTATAATTTGTGTACTGAGATGATCTGAAGGATGCGACGGTTGGCGCTGTTGTTGTTGATGTTGTGATTGTTGATGTTGTTATTGTTGATGTTGATATTGTTGATGTTGTTATTGTTGATGTTGATATTGTTGATGTTAATATTGTTGATGTTAATATTGTTGATGTTAATATTGTTGATGTTAATATTGTTGATGTTAATATTGTTGATGTTGTTATTGTTGATGTTGTTATTGTTGATGTTGTTATTGTTGATGTTGATATTGTTGATGTTAATATTGTTGATGTTAATATTGTTGATGTTAATATTGTTGATGTTAATATTGTTGATGTTAATATTGTTGATGTTGTTATTGTTGATGTTGTTATTGTTGATGTTGTTATTGTTGATGTTGTTATTGTTGATGTTAATGTTGATAATGGTTCCAAGGGGTTGTCATAGCCAGGGGGTGGTAATGGGGGACGAGCTCCCATGACCTATAAAATGCTCCTATACGGCATGCGTCTCAAATAGCCTCTGACAACCAAGTCCAACTCCTGGCCTGCACGGGTGGCTTAGTCTTTAAGTCGGGCGGAACAGCTTTTACGGACAGGAGAAGGGGCGAAGGCGTGCCTCTGTCGCCTTAAAACCAGCTGCTCCAGGTAGATGGGACTCGATAGCCTGGGAAGGAAAACCCTGATTTTAAACCTCCGCTGCCTTGCGGCCATACCACTTTTTTGGGAAAGGCTTCAAGAGTCAACCTCGAGGAAAAATCCGGAGTTGGAGCCCCTAAGGCAGTTCGTTGATGACGTCGACCTCGTTCTGGCAGCTCCTGCGACGTTGCTGGAACCATGTGTATTGGCATTTGCCTTTCTATTGGATAATTTTAGCAACGTGGAGAGGGGGGGACCTGCTGCATGGGTGACAGCTTCTCTTCCATATCTACCTACCCAGGCTTTGCGCCCTGGAACCAGGGCGCAACTCCATAGTCTCCCGAGACTGAAGGATGCCTACTACTACTACTACTATAATGTTGATAAAAACAATGCTCATGTTTTTGTTCATGCTGTTGTTATTGTTCGTGCTGTTGTTATTGTTCGTGCTGCTGTTATTGTTCGTGCTGCTGTTATTGTTCGTGCTGCTGTTATTGTTCGTGCTGTTGTTATTGTTCGTGCTGTTGTTATTGTTCGTGCTGCTGTTATTGTTCGTGCTGCTGTTATTGTTCATGCTGTTGTCGTTGTTCATCTGGTTGTTATTGTTCATACTGTTGTCGTTGTTCATCTGGTTGTTATTGTTCATACTGTTGTCGTTGTTCATGCGGTTGTTATAGTTCATGTTGTTGTTGTTGATGTGATTAGTGTTTATTTAAAATTAACTTCATTTGTTTTCAGGTCAAACACTGAAAATGTTATTACTGACGTCTGTATTTCTAGTTCCCACTTATATTCCCTAGTTCCGCTTCTTCTAACTTTGAGCATTGCAGTAACAACTAGATCCATAATTATTTTACTACATGTTGGGAAAATATCGATATTAAATTAATAAAATAGTATACTAATAATCATTATTAGAAAGAACTATGAATAGACAACTCAAAGTCTATTCCCTGAAGAAGATTATGGGAGAGGGCAACGTTAGTATAAGTGTATAGCTCATGGAAGGGATACAAGAACAGAATAGTGGCTGGGATAGGGGGGAGGGGTTGCAGGAACGGAGTCCTATCATTTGGGTCATTTGGGTATCGAACTTAGCCCTGCAAGAAGCGGGGTCGTCCCTATACCAAACAGTTCAAGAGTGTGTATCTGAGCGCGTACGCTGTTGCGCGCGTCCGTCTAAATAGTGTCTGACTGGAGCGTGCCTGATGATGAATGAAGAAACTAACAACAGATTATTAATTTCAATTTTGATCAATGCAATAACAAAACCAACAACAATTCCTGAAGTTGAAGTTGCTCGTCAAATTCCTGAAATATGGTTTCCGTACTCTCGAGAAATGATGGATTATGATTGTATTTTTAGCTAATTGAATACGTAAATGAAAAATGTTATATGTGTTTTTTACTAGTGTTAATTACAGACTGCGATGCTTTGCTCTCTCTCTCTCTCTCTCTCTCTCTCTCTCTCTCTCTCTCTCTCTCTCTCTCTCTCTCTCTCTCTCTCTCTCTCTCTCTCTCTCTCTCCTCTCTCTCTCTCTCTCTCTCTCTCTCTCGCTCTCTCTCACTCTCTCTCTCACTCTCTCTCTCACTCTCTCGCTCTCTCTCTCTCTCTCTCTCTCTCTCTCTCTCTCTCTCTCTCTCTCTCTCTCTCTCTCTCTCTCTCTCTCTCTCTCTCTCTCTCTCTCTCTTTCTCTCTCTCTCTCTCTCTCTCTCTCTCTCTCTCTCTCTCTCTCTCTCTCTCTCTCTCTCTTTCTCACTCTCTCTCTCTCTTCTCACTCTCTCTCTCTCTCTCTCTCTCTCTCTCTCTCTCTCTCTCTCTCTCTCTCTCTCTCTCTCTCTCTCTCTCTCTCTCTCTCGCTCTCTCTCACTCTCTCTCTCACTCTCTCTCTCTCTCTCTCGCTCTCTCTCACTCTCTCTCTCACTCTCTCTCTCTCTCTCACTCTCTCTCGCTCTCTCTCTCTCTCTCTCTCTCTCTCTCTCTCTCTCTCTCTCTCTCTCTCTCTCTTCTCTCTCTCTCTCTCTCTCTCTCTCTCTCTCTCTCTCTCTCTCTCATATACACACTCACACACACACAGTTAATTTAACGAAAGATATTAGCCAACGAGATCAGAATAGACAATCAAAAGGGTCTTTTCCAACAGTTTTCTCCGGTTCACACTGCACCTTGGAATGACGACGAATGTAGAACCAACATGAAATGCATTAATGAAAATCTGCATTTGTATTACCCGTCATTGTACACACATTTTCCCGTGTTTTGTGCTAGATACAGTGAAATATTTAACAACGTTTTACTAATTCTGAAATATGTGTAATATTTTCTGTCAATCACAACAGCCAACTCCCAGGCTTATCACACAGTCACAACAATGGTGGCAGCAGTATATCAGTCACAACAATGGTGGCAGCAGTATATCAGTCACAACAATGGTGACAGCAGTATATCAGTCACAACAATGGTGGCAGCAGTATATCAGTCACAACAATGGTGGCAGCAGTATATCAGTCACAACAATGGTGGCAGCAGTATATCAGTCACAACAATGGTGGCAGCAGTATATCAGTCACAACAATGGTGGCAGCAGTATATCAGTCACAACAATGGTGGCAGCAGTATATCAGTCACAACAATGGTGGCAGCAGTATATCAGTCACAACAATGGTGGCAGCAGTATATCAGTCACAACAATGGTGGCACCGGTGGGATTTTACACCCGAGCATTACATTGAACTTTGCTTAAAAATAATGGATAGTAAATCACTAACAGCCTGTCATAATTTTTTGTTTGCATGTTTCATCTAATATCACATATATTCGCTATTTCACTCATTACTCGCAGATGGGTAATCTGCGTGGTGGTCAGAAACTCCACCTTTGTCTACCACACAGTCTACCTTTGGACCATTCACAGTGTGAGAGTTTGAGTTTGTTAACTTGTGAGAAGTTTTGGAATAAATTATAATTGGTATAAGGAATTTTAGCTCTGAAAATTTCTAAGAACTTTCTTTATTCTTTAACCTTTATTCCTGTCGTGATATTCAACTAGGTCGCCTGAGGAAGGACTTGCTTAGCTAACACACCAGTGTAGTAAACAGCTCATTCCTCACTTTGGGACCATGTATGAACAATTGACTAGGCGCGAGCAAACGCCGAGACCCCAATGAAAATTGAAATCCCCCCCACTAGGCCGCCGACCTTCGCCAATCGCCGAAGCGAATCTAAATGGTAGGTCATGGGCTCTCACAACAATAATTTATTGTTGTGTGGTGCCGTATATTTGATCCAAAGCTCAGAAAATTAGTCTCAATTTTAGTCGAGTGTGAAGAACATTTGCATAACAATAATAATGTGTGGGGGTGTAACGAAAAGACAGTGTTAACCATAACAACTTAGTTTATTCAATAAAGTACTAACTACTACAACAAAACAAAAAGAAATGTCAATGACGTTACTCGAAATCCTTCCTGTGACACTATCAATGACAGCTAGACACCAGCCCCTCGGACTGCATAATGAACTAACTCGAACATAAGCGTGACCACAGAGGAATCAACAAGCAAGCAAGAACTAACAGATCTATAATCACAATTACAACAAATGACACAGTAGGTTCTGAAACACGTCTCCAGTAACCTCCTAACTGTTCTACGCCTCAGTGCAGTCTACTCCTTCAACAGCGGTTGCAATGCAATCAAATCAGTAGTCTTTCAATGACAACAATGACTAATGGGTTCACTGGCAACTCCAGCACCCTTCCTCAAAGTAATCCTTACGTTAACACTCCGTCCCACGGACGATCAACAATCAATAACAATTGATTTACGTTAATAACACAATAACATTTACGTTAATAACAAGGTAACATTTACGTTAAATTAACAACAATACAACTGTCACTAGTAACGCGGGAATCAAACAACACTCTACCCGTCGAGCATTCAGTGAGGAAAGCCCATTAATCCCTGTACTACCAGACAGCTGATTAAATCTCTTTACTAGTTACGTTAATTTACGTTAATCGGTTACTAATCACTCAGCGATGGTAAACTCTGATTTGCAATGTCCAAAGTGCTAAGAGAACGGTAATCACTCGTGATTACCTTTAGAGTAATTAATTACTATCCTCAAGATCAATAATTAAACAATTAAAATACACAACCTTTCACACTGGCTCAGCAATTTACATTAAGGTATGAATTCCGTCTGAGCCTTCCATACTCAGACCAATTCAGGCGACTAATAACAGTAATTAGCCCCACGTTTACGTTATTCTAAAATGACGCTACTCCTCCCACGAGTCAATCAAGTGCCGGTACTTCCGGGCAGATAACGACGTTACGTTAATGGAACAATGTCGCCTTCGTGTGAGTCGATCAAGCAAGGATCGAGGTTAATTACTTTGACTTCCTGAAACACGTCAATTACCCGGATCACTGACCGTTAATTACGACAGACAATACTCTAATTCTTATCTGGCTGATAGCTAGGCTCCTCGAGACTACCGTAGCTGCTTACAGGAAAGTAAATTAACCCAAACGTATTCTACGTTACTCAAATTGTCAAAGAACAAATTCTCTTAAAGCAATGGGCGTTCCCTTGGTTACGTTATATTAATTGCCTCGCAATCACCTCACTGAATACTGGACTTCGATGTCCTACCAGATAACCAGGAGAATATATGTGTACCCAAGTACTCGTCTACAGCCGAGTTCCCCCACGACAATGACAAATCACAGTGATTTACGTTACAATCCGGTTGCAATGACAATACTGCAGAACCTAGTAAAATAACCTACAGGACATGAACCCTCTAGAACCCTGCCCCCCAATGGCTTTACTGGACTGCAATCACATACGGTGATTGCTCAACACTAGCAACAATCACCATCAAATAACAACCCCTTTGCAATAACACACACGGCAAGTACTCTAATTTCCAAATATTAGGATACTGCACACACTTACTTACTTACTGTTGCAAATGACCCCTAGAACATAGGTCAATATATTGCAATCACCACACAGTAAATAACACAATAACACTGGGCACCGTGACACTACGATTATATATATATATATATATATATATATATATATATATATATATATATATATATATATATATATATATATATATATATATATATATGTCGTACCTAGTAGCCAGAACTCACTTCTCAGCCTACTATTCAAGGCCCGATTTGCCTAATAAGCCAAGTTTTCCTGAATTAATATATTTACTATAATTTTTTTCTTATGAAATGATAAAGCAACCCTTTTCTCTATGTATGAGGTCAATTTTTTTTTATTGGAGTTAAAATTAACGTAGATATATGACCGAACCTAACCAACCCTACCTAACCTAACCTAACCTATATTTATAGGTAAGGTTAGGTTAGGTAGCCAAAAAAAGCTAGGTTAGGTTAGGTTAGGTTGGTTAGGTAGACGAAAAAACATTAATTCATGAAAACTTGGCTTATTAGGCAAATCGCGCCTTGAATAGTAGGCTGAGAAGTGCGTTCTGGCTATTAGGTACGACATATATATATATATATATATATATATATATATATATATATATATATATATATATATATATATATATATATATATATAGATATAATTACCGCTGACACATGTAGCCTACAGCTATCAAACGTTATTGGGAACACTAAGGAGAATCTCACACTCCTTAAATCACATGGGTGAGTGATTTATCGATCACGCATGTCGATAAACACTCGAGAGTTACGTTACTCGACAGAGCGGGGGCGGTCTCTCTAGACGGCCTCGTCACTCACCAAAACTCACCAAAATTACGTTAATTAATACTGCAACCACAATATATATTTATATAAATCACACTTGTCACGGCCCTGGGAACAAATACAAGAAATTTAGAGCCACACTGTGGTACACTCCACAATAATCATTGCCAGGAATCACTGGCGTTACACATACCTGAGCGCTCAGTGTTGGAATTCCACACCTGCAAGACCACACATGGAAATGATATCACTCCGTCCCACGGACGATCAAAATGATTACCACAATGAAATAAAAGAATTTTTACTTGGACATCCTCTCAGTCCTTGGCTAATCTATGTATCCTGTTCCCGTGTGTACCCACACACACACACACTGTACGTCTGTGTACACCAGACTTAAGTCCCTCTGGACTGACAAGATGACAACACAGGTGATTAATCTCCTCGCCCACAATTCACTCCACCTGAACAGGTGCTGCGTGACAATGTGACGGAACACTTGACCTCGAATTCAAGCTTTAGAGACTACTAATCACCAAAAATACACACATAGGTACTTACTCATTCACACTGCCGGCTTTACACACCATTCCCATACATCAGGCACCCCGCTATAGGTGGCTGGCTCGTCCCAAGTAGCGTAAGCGGCGGTAGTTCCTTATGGTGTACTTATACAGAAAATTGGCGCACACTCGAACCCCTCCCACTCAACACGGCTGAGTTCGCACCCTCGACTCCCCGGTGAAGTGAAGCGTTCATACCCAGGTGACGCGCACAACGAAAGCGTCTCACACAAACACGGGAAATTGCCTTAACACTGACACGAATTTCCCCGTTCCCATCGACTGCTACAGAGCACTAGCAAGTCTAATCATCACTGGTATGGGATCTACGAGTCTGTTGCTGCTCGTATGCACATTCCCCCACGATCCCAGATCACTGTACCTCTAGCCCCTGAATAACAATGTCTTAAACCCCTCCAAGCGACGACTTCGGCCGGATTCTGTGACGACCGTTGTCGTAGGTGAAGCAGGAAGCATCAGCAGTGAGTAGTCCAGCCACCACGACGCCCTATACTCCAATTTGGCCGAATTGAGTACAGGAAGCGTCCTGACAAGGTGGCGGCTAAGTTCAGAATGAGGCTCACACCTGCTCTCCCCGCGTCCTTCTCGAAATAACCAATGAGAGGAAGGCATACAGCGGCCTACCCCTCTCATCCAATCAGCGACGGTGTAGCATAGCTCCTAGGGCTGCTCCAAGATGGCCGACCAACATGGCGGCTCAAGATGTTTCTAAGATGGCGGCTGGTTTCCATGACAACCACTCAAGTGGGCAGCCAGCGTGGGGCCCCACACCCACGCCGGCGGCCTAGCCGTTCGCGCGCAAAGTTGTCTGGCTCCATGCCATACAATGAGATGATTCTATCAGCTCTAGCACTGTCCACAGACATGCCACCCCGGCCAGGGTAACATTTATGGACTGCTGATGACTGGGGCTCTCACATGAGCCCAAACACTAGAGGTTTCGGTTGCTGGTTACCAAACTTAAGTCCGCCCACTTAACAAGTGCACTTAACAAGTGTACTGGCTCCCACAGGCATAAGAGCACTATTGTAAGTGAGCTAGTGAACCACCTCCTCACATAACCCCCCACCAAAAAGATAAAATTTCCCAGAGGAAAATTTCATCTAAAAATCACCAGCCACTTACACTTAGGCTCTAAAGTGCACGGCGGCTGGGTGGTGGTGATTCATCCGTTTTCTGTTGACGTCGGTGGCTGGCGGGACAAGATGTGACGTCACTGGCTCGTCCAGGGTGGTACTTCCTGACCATAGTGCGGTCGTGCTCAGGTTCTGGGTCTAGGTTAAGCCGGCTCAACGCCTCGCAGCTTCCCTTCCTCAGTCCCTTCACACTCTCGCCCCACAGGTCTGTGTCATACTGGACACAATAGGTAGCACACTGGGATGGACTTACCAATGAAGTACAGACTCCACACCTTCCCTACTCTACCGACACAATTCCGACAGTTAGCAGACTGTCATGACTTCCCGGTGACAGGGTCTTTCTACCTGTCTGTCTGTCAGTCTCAGACCGGGTTGCTCTACCGACTGAGTTGACTGGGCTGAGGCCTCTTCAGCAGCTGTCAAACCTCGCCCCTCACTGAGCACTTGGTCACTGACCTGCTCGTTCTTCAATCTCTCAGCGACCGTTCGTTTGTCTGAACGATCTTCCAACAGCCTGAAAGATTGGTCCAGAATATCCACTTCACTTGTGGGAACCACAGCTACCTTAGCCTCACCACTGGTAACATCAAGCAGACGTTTACTCTCCTGAGTGGTGTTAACCCTCGCGGGCCGGGCTGGTCGACAGGTCGTGGCGGGATCACCTGATCCGGCCCACACCCGTCTCACTGGGCTCACCTCCGTTTTCTGTGAAATGAAAGAAGGAAAATTGCTCTTTTTTCCTTTTACCTCATGCACCTGATCTTTCGCCTGATAAGAGGCGACCATGACTTCCTCAGCTGGCGGCCGTGTGACATCGCTGTCAGCTGGTGAGACCCATCTGAGTCCCTCTGAATCAGTTCTCGTTTTCTGTGCATTAGGGAGAGGAGGATGGCTCCGGTTTCCTTTCACCTGCTGCACCTCTTCTTCTGTCTGGGCGGCGGTGATCCCTGCTCGACCAGCCGGCTGACGCTTGGTGTCAACGCCAGCGGGTTTAACCTTCCTCTCACCTGTTCCTGTTTCCTCTGGGTCATTTCCACAGGACAGACCCACCTGGTTCCCTATACCAGGAGTATTACCTATCAAAAGTCCATACACTGCCTCTCTACTTAGCGCAGCTTTGATCTTACCTTTGATATATGGGGTGTCTACCAACACGGACACTTCTTCCATGTCCTTACCAGTGTCATCTGGGTACTGGACACGGAGGGTTCGACCTGTTCTACTCTCAGGCTCAACCAAACTGCTCCTGACCATGTTAACTGTAGCACCCCGGTCTCGAAAGACACTCGTCCATTGCCCATTAACTCTTCCTCTAGTTAACTCGAGTGTGTGTCTTAGGGCATCACCTCCCACGGTACTCATGCCTGTAACTTGCACCTTGGTCACCTTCTTAGTCTTAAGCCTAGTGCTGCTCGGGCACTTAGCTGCTCGGTGACCTGCCATGTTGCATGTGAAGCACCTGGGTCCCTTAACCTTGGGTTTCTGTTGGTGTCCCTTAGACTTACTTTCTTTAGGTTTGGCTCCCTTACTTGGAGCTTGAGTAAACCTTTCAACCTTCGTCACACATCGATCTAGGTATGCAACCCTAGGATCGATCTTCTCCTCTCTTGGCAATAGAGGAGGTACCTCTACTTCCAGCGCCTGTACCTCTGAGCTTGGCGCGGCAGGAGGGGCTTGACTCCCCGTCCTTGCCTCAGATTGCACTCTTGCAATTTCCAATCTAGTCAATCTCTCGTGGTGGGCATTCCACATGTAAGCCACAAATTTGGCCTTATCCTCTCTCTGCAGTTTCATAGCATCAGCTTGAGCTGCTAGGTACTGTAAAGTCATTTCCTCCTGGGGTTGTTCAGTCCCCCTCCTGAGAGGTTGTTCTGGTATCTGATTGACTACTTCCAACGAAACGTTTCTGTGGCCCAAGGAATCAGTCCTTAGCCTAGGCTGGGGTCGCGACTCCCCTTCCTTCTCCTGGGGTGGACTCAATCCCACACCTCCTGACATACCGACTATACCACGGTCGGCTAGGGGAACTCCCTTGTCCCCTAGATCACTTCTGTTTGCTCTTTCTAGACATAGACGCCGTACATAGGCATTATGGTCCTCAACATACCGCCTACATTCCTCATCTGTACGACTGTTTCTATCCTTTGGCAGCACGCCATACTTAGTCACATACAGATATACGTACTTATGCCTATAATCCTCATCCATTCTGTGTGTGTGGTGTGTATGTACCTAATCCTGCTAACCGACAACATACACACCCACAACAATATTGTTCTGCAATGTTCTGCACACCTTTCTTCACAAGTTTCTCAACTTGATGAATCTTGCTTTTCTGATTATGAATCAAAAGTCTACGGCCCCACGTTGGGCGCCACGATGTGAGAGTTTGAGTTTGTTAACTTGTGAGAAGTTTTGGAATAAATTATAATTGGTATAAGGAATTTTAGCTCGGAAAATTTCTAAGAACTTTCTTTATTCTTTAACCTTTATTCCTGTCGTGATATTCAACTAGGTCGGCTGAGGAAGGACTTGCTTAGCTAACACACCAGTGTAGTAAACAGCTCATTCCTCACTTTGGGACCATGTATGAACAATTGACTAGGCGCGAGCAAACGCCGAGACCCCAATGAAAATTGAAATCCCCCCCACTAGGCCGCCGACCTTCGCCAATCGCCGAAGCGAATCTAACGAGTAGGTCACGGGCTCTCACAACAATAATTTATTGTTGTGTGGTGCCGTATATTTGATCCAAAGCTCAGAAAATTAGTCTCAATTTTAGTCGAGTGTGAAGAACATTTGCATAACAATAATAATGTGTGGGGGTGTAACTAAAAGACAGTGTTAACCATAACAACTTAGTTTATTCAATAAAGTACTAACTACTACAACAAAACAAAAAAGAAATGTCAATGACGTTACTCGAAATCCTTCCTGTGACACTATCAATGACAGCTAGATACCAGCCCCCTCGGACTGCATAATGAACTAACTCGAACATAAGCGTGACCACAGAGGAATCAACAAGCAAGCAAGGACTAACAGATCTATAATCACAATTACAACAAATGACACAGTAGGTTCTAAAACACGTCTCCAGTGACCTCCTAACTGTTCTACGCCTCAGTGCAGTCTACTCCTGCAACAGCGGTTGCAATGCACTCAAATCAGTAGTCTTTCAAAGACAACAATGACTAATGGGTTCACTGGCAACTCCAGCACCCTTCCTCAAAGTAATCCTTACGTTAACACTCCGTCCCACGGACGATCAACAATCAATAACAATTGATTTACGTTAATAACACAATAACATTTACGTTAATAACAAGGTAACGTTTACGTTAAATTAACAACTCCTACAACTGTCACTAGTAACGCGGGAATCAAACAACACTCTACCCGTCGAGCATTCAGTGAGAAAAGCCCATTAATCCCTGTACTACCAGACAGCTGATTAATCTCTTTACTAGTTACGTTAATTTACGTTAATCGTTTACTAATCACTCAGCGATGGTAAACTCTGATTTACAATGTCCAAAGTGCTAAGAGAACGGTAATCACTCGTGATTACCTTTAGAGTAATTAATTACTATCCTCAAGATCAATAATTAAACAATTAAAATACGCAACCTTTCACACTGGCTCAGCAATTTACATTAAGGTATGAATTCCGTCTGAGCCTTCCATACTCAGACCAATTCAGGCGACTAATAACAGTAATTAGCCCCACGTTTACGTTATTCTAAAATGACGCTACTCCTCCCACGAGTCAATCAAGTGCCGGTACTTCCGGGCAGATAACGACGTTACGTTAATGGAACAATGTCGCCTTCGTGTGAGTCGATCAAGCAAGGATCGAGATTAATTACTTTGACTTCCTGAAACACGTCAATTACCCGGCCCACTGACCGTTAATTACGACAGACAATACTCTAATTCTTATCTGGCTGATGGCTAGGCTCCTCGAGACTACCGTAGCTGCTTACAGGAAAGTAAATTAACCCAAACGTATTCTACGTTACTCAAATTGTCAAAGAACAAATTCTCTTAAAGCAATGGGCGTTCCCTTGGTTACGTTATATTAATTGCCTCGCAATCACCTCACTGAATACTGGACTTCGATGTCCTACCAGATAACCAGGAGAATATATGTGTACCCAAGTACTCGTCTACAGCCGAGTTCCCCCACGACAATGACAAATCACAGTGATTTACGTTACAATCCGGTTGCAATGACAATACTGCAGAACCTAGTAAAATAACCTACAGGACATGAACCCTCTAGAACACTGCCCCCCAATGGCTTTACTGGACTGCAATCACATACGGTGATTGCTCAACACTAGCAACAATCACCATCAAATAACAACCCCCTTTGCAATAACACACACGGCAAGTACTCTAATTTCCAAATATTAGGATACTGCACACACTTACTTACTTACTGTTGCAAATAACCCCTAGAACATAGGTCAATATATTGCAATCACCACACAGTAAATAACACAATAACACTGGGCACCGTGACACTACGATTATATATATATATATATATATATATATATATATATATATATATATATATATATATATATATATATATATATATATATATATATATATATATATATATATATATATATATATATATATATATATATATATATATATATATATATATATATGACAATGTCAGACCACGGAGGAAAAATGAAACAGGAAATTAAGGAAATTTCCTGTTTCATTTTTCCTCCGTGGTCTGACATTGTCACATTCTTAATCACGTGTTTATTTTCTTGATATACACACACACACACATATATATATATATATATATATATATATATATATATATATATATATATATATATATATATAATTACTGTTGACACATGTAGCCTACAGCTATCAAACGTTATTGGGAACAGTAAGGAGAATCTCACACTCCTTAAATCACATGGGTGAGTGATTTATCGATCACGCATGTCGATAAACACTCGAGAGTTACGTTACTCGACAGAGCGGGGGCGGTCTCTCTAGACGGCCTCGTCACTCACCAAAACTCACCAAAATTACGTTAATTAATACTGCAACCACAATATATATTTATATAAATCACACTTATCACGGCCCTGGGAACAAATACAAGAAATTTAGAGCCACACTGTGGTACACTCCACAATAATCATTGCCAGGAATCACTGGCGTTACACATACCTGAGCGCTCAGTGTTGGAATTCCACACCTGCAAGACCACACATGGAAATGATATCACTCCGTCCCACGGACGATCAAAAATGATTACCACAATGAAATAAAAGAATTTTTACTTGGACATCCTCTCAGTCCTTGGCTAATCTATGTATCCTGTTCCCGTGTGTACCCACACACACACACACTGTACGTCTGTGTACACCAGACTTAAGTCCCTCTGGACTGACAAGATGACAACACAGGTGATTAATCTCCTCGCCCACAATTCACTCCACCTGAACAGGTGCTGCGTGACAATGTGACGGAACACTTGACCTCGAATTCAAGCTTTAGAGACTACTAATCACCAAAAATACACACATAGGTACTTACTCATTCACACTGCCGGCTTTACACACCATTCCCATACATCAGGCACTCCGCTATAGGTGGCTGGCTCGTCCCAAGTGGCGTAAGCGGCGGTAGTTCCTTACGTGGTACTTATACAGAAAATTCGCGCACACTCGAACCCCTCCCACTCAACACGGCTGAGTTCGCACCCTCGACTCCCCGGTGAAGTGAAGCGTTCATACCCAGGTGACGCGCACAACAATAGCGTCTCACACAAACACGGGAAATTGCCTTAACACTGACACGAATTTCCCCGTTCCCATCGACTGCTACAGAGCACTAGCAAGTCTAATCATCACTGGTATGGGATCTACGAGTCTGTTGCTGCTCGTATGCACATTCCCCCACGATCCCAGATCACTGTACCTCTACCCCCTGAATAACAATGTCTTAAACCCCTCCAAGCGACGACTTCGGCCGGATTCTGTGACGACCGTTGTCGTAGGTGAAGCAGGAAGCATCAGCAGTGAGTAGTCCAGCCACCACGACGCCCTATACTCCAATTTGGCCGAATTGAGTACAGGAAGCGTCCTGACAAGGTGGCGGCTGAGTTCAGAATGATGCTCACACCTGCTCTCCCCGCGTCCTTCTCGAAATAACCAATGAGAGGAAGGCATACAGCGGCCTACCCCTCTCATCCAATCAACGACGGTGTAGCATAGCCCCTAGGGCTGCTCCAAGATGGCCGACCAACATGGCGGCTCAAGATGTTTCTAAGATGGCGGCTGGTTTCCATGACAACCACTCAAGTGGGCAGCCAGCGCGGGGCCCCACACCCACGCCGGCGGCCTAGCCGTTCGCGCGCAAAGTTGTCTGGCTCCATGCCATACAATGAGATGATGCTATCAGCTCTAGCACTGTCCACAGACATGCCACCCCGGCCAGGGTAACATTTATGGACTGCTGATGACTGGGGCTCTCACATGAGCCCAAACACTAGAGGTTTCGGTTGCTGGTTACCAAACTTAAGTCCGCCCACTTAACAAGTGCACTTAACAAGTGTACTGGCTCCCACATCCATAAGAGCACTATTGTAAGTGAGCTGGTGAACCACCTCCTCACACACAGTCCATACTGACATCTCACATATCTCTTCCCACGACAGAGTAATGACCAGTTCTTATATTGCCACATTCCAAGTGTCCTGTACTCAGAACAACTAAATTTCGAGTCCAACCTCGGGTCGCTTCAGTTTCTACTTGGCCTCCGGCTCAACGCTAAATCCCTTCAATTACTAGGGTTCTATTTTCAGCAATGATCCGCCCTTCACAGCTTTCTCGCTTTTATGCGTTATCAATAACGCATAACGCGTTTTGGTCTTGACGCTTGACAACGCCTTGAACAAGTGCCTACCTGACTTACTCTAAGCTACGGAGTCGTTGGATCAGTATGATTTATCACAATACAATGCCCAGTTGAGTTCTCGATATGGTCCACTTACGTAATCCTGCCATGTAGTGCCCAACTTGAAAGATGTCTCACTGCATTATTCCATCTTTCATCCCTGCTCACTGGATGGCACTAATAGTTCTGCGAGCTAATTAAACTGAATATTTGAAACATGAGACACATACCGACAAAAATCCTGGAACGTAACACGTAAAGAACACTAGCATGAACATAGCGGCACAGCTCAAGCACATGGCACAGAATAACAGCGCAATATGATACTCTGAAATGAACAAGCGCAATAGTACTGGAATAATTGAAAAAAGCGAAGCGAAAAGTGATAATTAAGAACAAAAACAGGATAAATAGTCGTAGACATTAACTTATCTGTACAACAACAGGTAACGCCGTTGGTGCTCGCTACTGCTTTAATAATACCGAATAAGAATTATGTGAGGCAATTAGCAGTGTCGGTTTGCATGTAATGCCTTCGGTATTAGGTGACTGTGTGAGTGAATGAGCGAGGGATGAATATGAGTATGACAATGAGTGAAACTTGGGGGTGAGTGTTGGCGATGTGGATATGGGATCAGAACTTGGGATGAGTATTGAGCAACGGATGAAGGCTCAGAGCTTGGAGGTAGTGCAGGAGAGTTGTATGTAAGGTCAGAGCATGGAGTGACTGCTTGAGAAGAGAATGTACGATCAGAGGTGGGAGTTAGTGTTGGTGAAATGTCAGTAATAGTGGTCAGAAACCGGGCCGCAGGGACATGTATCCTCGGAATCATCACACGGTATTAAACGGAGAGCAGAAACTAGGAGACGGGTGAGAGAACATAAAGACTGGGAGACAGAGATTGGTTACAATGAGTCTGGGAGACTAACAGATGATAACTAAACGAATAGATGAGACAGTAGAGGATTCTTGAGGTTATCTTGAGATGATTTCGGGGCTTTTAGTGTCCCCGCGGCCCGGTCCTCGACCAGGCCTCCACCCCAAGGAAGAGCCCATTACAGATGACTAACACCCAGGTACCTATTTAACTGCTAGGTAACAGGGGCATAGGGTGAAAGAAACTCTGCCTATTGTTTCTCGCCGGCGCCTGGGATCGAACCCGGGACCACAGGATCACAAGTCCAGCGTGCTGTCCGCTCGGCTCCCATTGGAGACACCGAACAACGACACCGACACACATAGGATGGAGACACCGAAACAGCGAGATAAATATGGTAATATGAGGAGACGAGAAAAAGAACATTATGAACCCTGTGAACATTTCCTCTCTGAAAGTAAAACAAAAAGTTATATCGAAAAAATTGACCATTATTTGGTATAAAATATATTTTACCATAAAATTTACAAGCTAATTAAAGCCAAAGTGGGTCATTATCGCACTTACTTCCTCGTTATAATATCCGAGAGCTTTTGTGATAATGTATTCAGGACCTTTAATGATGTCATAGTTAAGGAAATTATCACAACAGTGTTCACCTGTGACACCTGCAGTAATACACTACAGTGTTCACCTGTGACACCTGCAGTAATACACAACAGTGTTCACCTGTGACACCTGCAGTAATACACTACGGTGTTCACCTGTGACACCTGCAGTAATACACTACAGTGTTCACCTGTGACACCTGCAGTAATACACTACGGTGTTCACCTGTGACACCTGCAGTAATACACTACGGTGTTCACCTGTGACACCTGCAGTAATACCCTACAGTGTTCATCTGTGACACCTGCAGTAATACCCTACAGTGTTCACCTATAACACCTGCAGTAATACACTACGGTGTTCACCTGTAACACCTGCAGTAATACCCTACAGTGTTCACTTGTGACACCTGCAGTAATACACTACAGTGTTCATCTGTGACACCTGCAGTAATACACTACAGTGTTCACCTGTGACACCTGCAGTAATACCCTACAGTGTTCACCTGTGACACCTGCAGTAATACACTACAGTGTTCACCTGTGACACCTGCAGTAATACCCTACAGTGTTCACTTGTGACACCTGCAGTAATACACTACAGTGTTCATCTGTGACACCTGCAGTAATACCCTACAGTGTTCACCTGTAACACCTGCAGTAATACACTACAGTGTTCACCTGTGACACCTGCAGTAATACCCTACAGTGTTCACTTGTGACACCTGCAGTAATACACTACAGTGTTCATCTGTGACACCTGCAGTAATACCCTACAGTGTTCACCTATAACACCTGCAGTAATACACTACAGTGTTCACCTGTGACACCTGCAGTAATACACTACAGTGTTCACCTGTGACACCTGCAGTAATACACTACAGTGTTCACCTGTGACACCTGCAGTAATACACTACAGTGTTCACCCGTGACACCTGCAGTAATACCCTACAGTGTTCACCTGTAACACCTGCAGTAATACACTACAGTGTTCACCCGTGACACCTGCAGTAATACACTACAGTGTTCACCTGTGACACCTGCAGTAATACACTACAGTGTTCACCTGTGACACCTGCAGTAATACACTACAGTGTTCACCCGTGACACCTGCAGTAATACCCTACAGTGTTCACCTGTAACACCTGCAGTAATACACTACAGTGTTCACCTGTGACACCTGCAGTAATACCCTACAGTGTTCACTTGTGACACCTGCAGTAATACACTACAGTGTTCATCTGTGACACCTGCAGTAATACCCTACAGTGTTCACCTATAACACCTGCAGTAATACACTACAGTGTTCACCTGTGACACCTGCAGTAATACACTACAGTGTTCACCTGTGACACCTGCAGTAATACCCTACAGTGTTCACCTGTGACACCTGCAGTAATACCCTACAGTGTTCACCTGTGACACCTGCAGTAATACACTACGGTGTTCACCTGTGACACCTGCAGTAATACACTACGGTGTTCACCTGTGACACCTGCAGTAATACACTACAGTGTTCACCTGTAACACCTGCAGTAATACACTACAGTGTTCACCTGTGACACCTGCAGTAATACACTACAGTGTTCACCTGTGACACCTGCAGTAATACCCTACAGTGTTCACCTGTGACACCTGCAGTAATACACTACAGTGTTCACCTGTGACACCTGCAGTAATACACTACACTGTTCACCTGTGACACCTGCAGTAATACACTACAGTGTTCACCCGTGACACCTGCAGTAATACCCTACAGTGTTCACCTGTAACACCTGCAGTAATACACTACAGTGTTCACCCGTGACACCTGCAGTAATACACTACAGTGTTCACCTGTGACACCTGCAGTAATACACTACAGTGTTCACCTGTGACACCTGCAGTAATACACTACAGTGTTCACCCGTGACACCTGCAGTAATACCCTACAGTGTTCACCTGTAACACCTGCAGTAATACACTACAGTGTTCACCTGTGACACCTGCAGTAATACACTACAGTGTTCACCTGTGACACCTGCAGTAATACACTACAGTGTTCACCTGTAACACCTGCAGTAATACACTACAGTGTTCACCTGTAACACCTGCCGGAGAGTATTACTAGAGTCAAGACATGATCAAAGCCGAGTAGTTTTATTCCTGAAAATTTTCACCGAAGTATTTCTTTCTATTTATTAGAAAGTATTTATTAGAGGTATTTTGTTAATTTTCTAATATTCTTGTTATGTGTATAGTTCCTGTTAATCTATGTTTCATCTGTTCCAGTTCTCATTTGCCTATCATTTGTTTTGTCTAGTACCTCCTTTTTGTTTTCTTACTCTTCTTCTTCTTATTCTTGTTATTGTCGATTAAACCGTTGGTTGTTATGTTCTTCACCAATTTATCACTTATTGTAGGTATATATCTCTTCTGATCCAAGATGCATCTCCGTTTGACCTTTTCAATCATTTCTTGGATTGTCTTACCCGAAAGTTTCTCCAGGTTTTGAACATTTCCCAGACGCCCACTTGTGGCATGTAATTCATTATTGTGTTCTTTAATCTCCGCTCCATGACCCCGTGACTTTGGGCATTGCTTTTAGTTCAATTATGTGTAAAAAACAATGTAATAACCGCCAGCTCTTTGTGTTCCACGATATGATGAGATTTTATGATCCACGTTCTTAAAGTCTTTTTCATTCTGGGTTAAGATCAGGTCATATATTGAATATTCTTTCATTCCCTTTATGTCATCTTTAACACGTTGAGTAAAGAACTTTGTTTTCACATAATCCACTAGTATTCCCTTCCCCCCCCCCATGTTTCTCTGCCAGCATGATGGGGCTCACGATTCCCAATCTTCTTGTCTATGACTTAGATTCTTAATAATTACTAAATTTGCTCTCATTATACTTGGAGAGAGTATAACTAAAGAGTTAACGAGGGTTTTGGGAGTTCGCCTACTCCCCGTCCTGTGTTTGAGTCTGTATGGCCATGTGTTTGTGTGAATATGTGCTTGTGTGTTTGTTTGTGGGTGTGTATTTACTATTTGTGCCTGCAGAATTGAGCTATTAGTTTGGACCCCGGCTTTTTTTTAACCAACGTATTTTCTTCTGTTATGTCTACTACATATATTTCTAACACACGCACACACTCATCCCCCAGGAAGCTGCCCGTAGCAGCTGTCTAACTCCCACGTAATTATTTACTGCTAAATGAACAAGCGCATCAGGGGTGAAAGAAACTTTGCCCATTTGTTTCTGCCTTGTCCCGGAATGAAACCCGGCCCCTTAGGACTACGATCCCCGAGCGCTATCCATTCAGCCACGAGGCCCCCTGTGTGTTTGGGTGTGGGTGTGTGTGTGTGGGTGTGTGTGTGTGTGTGTGTGTGTGTGTGTGTGTGTGTGTGTGTGTGTGTGTGTGTGTGTGTGTGTGTGTGTGTGTGTGTGTGTGTGTGTGTGTGTGTGTGTGTGTGTGTGTGTGTATACTCACCTAGTTGTACTCACCTAGTTGTGTCTGCAGGATCGAGCACTGACTCTTGGATCCCGCCTTTCGAGCATCGGTTGTTTACAGCAATGACTCCTGTCCCATTTCCCTATCATAGCTGGTTTTAAAATTATGAATAGTATTTGCTTACACAACCTGTTCCTGAAATGCGTTCCATTTTCCCACTACTCTCACGCTAAAAGAAAACTTCCTAACATCTCTGTGACTCATCTGAGTTTCCAGCTTCCATCCATGTCCCCTCGTTCTGTTACTATTCCGTGTGAACATTTCGTCTATGTCCACTCTGTCAATCCCTCTGAGTATTTTATACGTTCCAATCATGTCCCCCCTCTCCCTTCTTCTTTCTAGTGTCGTAAGGCACAGTTCCCTCAGGCGCTCCTCATACCCCATCCCTAGTAGCTCTGGGACGATTCTCGTTGCAAACCTCTGAACCTTTTCCAGTTTCATTAAATGCTTCTTCGGATGGGGAATCCATGATGAGGCGGCATACTCTAAGACTGGCCTTACGTAGGCAGTGTAAAGCGCCCTAAATGCCTCCTTACTTAGGTTTCTGAATGATGTTCTAGCTTTTGCCAGTGTAGAGTACGCTGCTGTCGTTATCCTATTTATATGTGTCTCAGGAGATAGATTAGGTGTTACGTCCACCCCCAGGTCTCTTTCGCGCGACGTCACAGGCAGGTTGTTCCCCCCTTCATTGTGTACTGTCCCATTGGTCTCCTATCTCCTAGTCTCATTTCCATAACTTTACATTTGCTCGTGTTGAATTCCAGTAGCCATTTCTCTGACCACCTCTGCAACCTGTTCAGGTCCTCTTGGAGGATCCTGCAATCCTCATCTGTCACAACTCTTCTCATCAACTTTGCGTCATCCGCAAACATCGACATGTAGGACTCTACGCCTGTAAACATGTCATTAACATATACAAGAAATAGAATTGGTTTCAGCACCGATCCTTGTGGTACTCCACTTGTTACTGTTCGCCAGTCCGACTTCTCGCCCCTTACCGTAACTCTTTGGCTCCTTCCTGTTAGGTAGTTCCTTATCCATGCTAGGACCATTCCCCCCCACCCCCGCCTGCCTCTCGAGTTTAAACAGCAGTCTCATGTGCGGTACTGTATCAAAGGCTTTTTGGCAGTCCAGAAATATGCAGTCTGCCCAACCATCTCTGTCCTGTCTTATCCTCGTTATTTTATCATAGAATTCCAGAAGGTTTGTTAGGCACGATTTCCCTGTCCAGAACCCATGTTGATGTTTGTTCACAAACCTAATGTTCTCCAGGTGTGCAACCAGTCGTAGCATAATTATTCTTTCCAGTATTTTACAGGGGATGCTTGTCAGTGATACAGGTCTATAGTTAAGTTCCTCCTCCCTATCGCCTTTCTTGTAGATCGGCACGACATTTGCCTTCTTCCAGCAACTGGGCAATTCTCCCGACATAAGTAACTCATTAAAGATCATTGCCAGAGGCACGCTGAGGGCCTGCGCTGCTTCTTTTAGTATCCACGGTGATACTTTGTCTGGTCCAACTGCTTTAGTTGCATCTAGAGATGTCAATTGTTTCATTACCTCCTCTGCGGTCACCTCTATATCTGATAGTCTTTCATCTAGGGTAACCCCTTCCAACAATGGGAGCTGCTCAGGCTCGGTAGTGAGCACTCCATGGAAACTGGCATTCAGTGCCTCGCAGATTTCCTTGTCACTTTCAGTATATGCCCCCTCTGTCTTCCTTAGTCTTGTCACTTGGTCGTTCACCGACATTTTTCTTCTTATATGACTGTGTAGTAACTTAGGTTGTTTTTCGCTTTGATTGCAATATCGTTCTCATAGTCCTTTTCCGATGTTCGTCTTATGGTAATATAATCGTTTCTAGCTCTGTTGCATCTGATCCTGTTGTCCTCTGTTCTTTGTCGTCTGTACTTCCTCCACTCCCGCCTGCTGGCCATTTTTGCTTCCTGACACTGTCTATTAAACCATGGGTTATTATATTCCTTCTTATTTTTTCCCTTTACTGTTGGTATAAATCTCTCTTCGGCCTCCTGGCATTTCTGTATAACTAGGTCCATCATATCTTGGACTGTTTTTCCTCTAATTTCTTCCTCCCACTGCACTTCACCCAGATAGTCCCTTATCCTCTTATAGTCCCCTTTCCTGTAGTTAACTCTCCTTTCCCAGATCTCTTGTCCCATGGTCATAAGTTTGAATTCCATCATGTAGTCAAAGACTAGGACACAATGGTCACTGGCCCCTAGAGGTATTTCATGCTCTAAATTTTCGATATCTTCTTCGTTCTGGGTGAAAATCAGGTCTAATAGGGTCGGTGCATCTCCTCCTTTTTCCCTTGTGTCTTCCTTCACATGTTGTGTTAGGAAATTCCTGTCTATAACATCTACTAATTTTCCTCCCCATGTTTCGTCCCCTTGATGGGGATTGCTTGATTCACAATTTATCTCTCCATGATTTAGGTCCCCCATGATCAGCAGCTTCGCTCTCATTCTGTGGGCTAGTGTTGCTGCCTTCTGCAGTTCATTTATACATGCCTTGTTGTTGTCATCATACTCCTGTCTGGGTCTTCTACTGTTTGATGGGGGATTGTAGATTACCAAGATCACAATCTTCCTCCCATCTACTGTCAGAGTTCCATGTATGAAGCTTGTGCACTCATTGGTAACCCGATTTCCCAGGTCTTCAAACTTCCATTTCCGCTTTATTAGGAGTGCCACTCCCCCTCCCTGTCTCTGTGTCCTCTCTTTTCGTATCACCTGGTACAATTCAGGAAAGATTGCATCTGAGATCATGTCATTAATTTTAGTTTCCACAATTGCAACTATGTCAGGATCTGCTTCACTAACTCTTTCTTTTATCTCTTCTGCTTTATTAGATACCCCATTAACATTGGTGTACCAAACCTTGAGGATCCGGGGGATGTCTGGGGAAATCAAGGGGGTGTCTGGGGGAGGGGGGGGGGTCCGGGGTGTGAATGGGGGGTGAAAGAGGTCAGGAGGGGTGCTTGGGGGGCTAATGGGGGCTAGGCTTCTAGGAAGGTAGGTAGGAAGGTCTGGGGTAGGGCCTGGGTAGGTAGGTCTGGAGTAGGAAGGGCATACTGGGTCTGAAGATTAGGGAGGGTCTGATAGGCATAGAGGGGTTGGGAGATAGCGTAAGGTTGGGAGTCAGATAGAGGTTGAGAGGTTGGGAGGGGGGAAGGATAGAGGGGGTGGGGGGAACCTCCCACCCCCCTCGCAAGGGTGGGGGGGTCACATGGAAGTAGAGGGGATGTGGAGGGGGTGAGGGCTGGGTAGGGTTTGGGGGTTCAGGGGATGAGGGCTGGGTGGGTTTTTGGGGTTGAGAGGATGAGGGCTGGGTGGGTTTTGGGGGTTGAGGGGATGAGGGCTGGACGGGTTTTGGGGGATGAGGTGATGAGGGGGTCCTTGGAATGTGGGATGAATTTGACTGCAGTGGGGTCAGAGGGGTCAAGGGAGGTGTTGGGGAGATAATCAGGGGCAGGGACGGCTAATTTGGGGAGGGAGTGACCTGAGAAGGTGTGAGCTGGTTAGCATGGGGTGGATTAGCATTGGGGTGTGTAGCTACGCTCAAATGGGAAGAGTTGTGTTGTTGTTTGCTTGCTCTGTGGGTAATCTGTTCCTCCTTCGACAAGAATTTGTCAATATATACGTTGTAGTAATTTTCGCTACCTCTGAGTAAGTGTTTGTGATGCAGTATGTAATCCACTGCCTCTTCGTTAGTGAACTGTACCAGGACAGGTCGTTTCCTGTTACAGTTGTATGGTCCAATGCGTCGTTGAACTTGCACCTCATTCCCTGCCATCTGGGCTTTCATGTCTCTCAAGATCCCCTGTTGCTCCAAATCCTCAATCTCCATCCTTTCCTGCCTCGATGGTGCCCTGGGTTCAAGCAATCCGTGGATTATGATTGTCCTCTTTCTCAGTTCAGGGTCATGCTGGTGGCCCTCTCCCTGGCTGACCCCCACCCCTCCCACTCCCCCTACTCCACCTACTACTACTCCCCCTTCCCCTGCCAAGCTTCCCTTATTCCTGCCAAATTCATTAGTAAGCCTAGATATTTCTCCTTACCATTCTACAATGCTCTTCCTGATTTCCTCTTGAATATAATCCATAAACTCTTATTTGAGTCTTTGAACCTCGTCCTGTATCTTATTAAAAACTTCACTTCTAATCCCCTGGATTAGATCATCTATCCAAACATCCCTCTTCTCTACAAATCTCTCAATCATCTTCTCCACAAACCTATCTTCTTCTTCAATCATAATACTGCTGGACCTAGACGCCCTTCCTGATCTAGTCATTGCTATAATGCAACCTTACCCACAGGGGTTCCAAGTATCTTACCGTCCTGCTAACACACTAGGCGAGTGAATCTCCAAGCGTCGTCCCACGTGGTGGTAGGAGGGTTGCTGCCGGGGGTGAGGTCACGCAGTCAAAGGTCAGTGAGGTCTGCTCCACACTGCACACTGCCACAGTTCTTCATCAACTATTTTCAATTACGCTACTTAAACTGTTTTTCTTCACTACCTTATGGCTTTGGTCAAAACCCAAGGTTTTTTTCATTCACTTGTACACACTTTACTTCGAAGTTGCCTGATTACCCCTCCCACTCCACTAGTGTACCAGGAGCTTCCAACCCACGTCCACCCAACACGATGGTCACAACACAAGTCACACACACACACAAGTGTGTGTGTGTGTGTGTGTGTGCGTGTGTTTCTGTCTGCGCGCGCGCGTGTGTGTACTCACCTATATGTACTCACCTATATGTGCTTGCAGGATCGAGCATTGACTCTTGGATCCCGCCTCTCTAGCTATCGGTTGTTTACAGCAATGACTCCTGTCCCATTTCCCTATCATACCTAGTTTTAAAAGTATGAATAGTATTTGCTTCCACAACCTGTTCCCCAAGTGCATTCCATTTTTCTACTACTCTCACGCTAAAAGAAAACTTCCTAACATCTCTGTGACTCATCTGAGTTTCCAGTTTCCACCCATGTCCCCTCGTTCTGTTATTATTACGTGTGAACATTTGATCTATTTCCACTTTGTCAATTCCCCTGAGTATTTTATATGTCCCTATCATATCTCCTCTCTCCCTTCTTTTCTCTAGTGTCGTAAGGTTCAGTTCCTTCAGCCGCTCTTCATATCCCATCCCTCGTAGCTCTGGGACAAGCCTCGTCGCAAACCTCTGAACCTTCTCCAGTTTCTTTATGTGTTTCTTCAGGTGGGGGCTCCATGATGGCGCGGCATACTCTAAGACGGGTCTCACGTAGGCAGTGTAAAGCGCCCTAAAAGCTTCCTCATTTAGGTTTCTGAATGAAGTTCTAATTTTCGCCAGTGTAGAGTACGCTGCTGTCGTTATCCTATTTATATGTGCCTCAGGAGTTAGATTAGGTGTCACATCCACTCCCAGGTCTCTTTCTCGAATCGTTACAGGTAGGCTGTTCCCCTTCATTGTGTACTGTCCCTTTGGTCTCCTGTCACCTGATCCCATTTCCATAACTTTACATTTACTGGTGTTAAACTCCAGTAGCCATTTCTCTGACCATCTCTGTAGCCTGTTTAAGTCCTCTTGGAGGATCCTACAATCCTCGTCTGTCACAACTCTTCTCATTAATTTTGCGTCATCTGCAAACATTGACATGTATGATTCCACTCCTGTAAACATATCATTTACGTAAATTAGAAAGAGGATTGGTCCCAGCACCGATCCTTGAGGTACTCCACTTGTTACTGTTCGCCAGTCCGACTTTTCGCCCCTTACCATTACCCTCTGGCTCCTTCCTGTTAGGTAGTTCTTCACCCATACTAGGGCCTTTCCGCTTACTCCTGCCTGCCTCTCAAGTTTGTATAGCAGTCTCATGTGCGGTACCGTATCAAAGGCCTTTTGGCAGTCAAGAAATATGCAGTCTGCCCAGCCTTCTCTGTCCTGCCTTATCCTTGTTACTTTATCATAGAATTCTAAAAGGTTTGTTAGGCATGATTTCCCTGTCCAGAACCCATGTTGGTGCTTGTTTACAAACCCAATGCTCTCCAGGTGCTCAACAAGTCTTAGCCTAATTATTCTTTCAAGTATTTTGCAGGGGATGCTTGTCAGTGATACGGGTCTGTAGTTAAGTGCCTCCTCCCTATCCCCCTTTTTGAAAATCGGTACGACATTTGCCTCCTTCCAGCAACTGGGCAATTCTCCCGACATAAGTGACTCATTGAAGATCATTGCCAGAGGCACGCTGAGAGCCTGCGCTGCCTCTTTAAGTATCCACGGTGATACTTTGTCTGGTCCAACAGCTTTATTTGCATCCAGTGTTGTCAACTGTTTCATTACATCCTCTGCTGTCACCTCTATATCTGATAGTCTTTCATCTTGGGTAATCTCTTCTAACAATGGGAGCTGCTCAGGCTCGGTAGTGAACACTCCATGGAATTTTGCATTCAGTACCTCGCAGATTTCCTTGTCGCTTTCTGTATATGCCCCTTCTGTTTTCCTCAGTCTTGTCACTTGGTCATTTACCGACATCTTCCTTCTTATATGGCTATGTAGTAATTTTGGTTGCTTTTTCGCTTTGACTGCAATATCGTTCTCATAATTTCTTTCCGACACTCGTCTTATGTTAATGTAATCATTCCTAGCTCTGTTACATCTAATCCTGTTGTCCTCTGTCCTTTGTCTTCTGTACTTCCTCCACTCCCTCCTGCTTCTCACCTTTGCTTCCTGACACTGTCTATTAAACCATGGGTTATTATATTCCCTCCTGCTCTTTGTCTTTATTGTTGGAATAAATCTATCTTCAGCCTCCTTGCATTTCAGTATGACTTGGTTCATCATACCTTGCACTGTTTTTCCTCTAAGTTCTTCCTCCCACTGCACTTCTCCCAGGTAGTCCCTTATCCTTCTGTAGTCCCCTTTTCTGTAATCAAGTCTCCTTTCCCGGACCTCTTGTCCTTTGGTCACAATTTTAAGCTCCATCATGTAGTCAAAGGCTAGGACACAATGGTCACTAGCTCCTAGTGGTATTTCATGTTCCAACTGCTCGATGTCTTCTACATTCTGAGTGATAATGAGATCTAATAGGCTGGGCGTATCCCCTCCTCTTTCCCTAGTATCTTCTTTCACATGCTGTGTTAGGAAATTCCTGTCAATAACGTCTACCAGCTTCGCTCCCCAGGTCTCCTCCCCGCCATGGGGATTCCTCGTTTCCCAATCTATCTCTCCGTGATTTAGGTCCCCCATGACCAGCAGCTTCGCTCTCATTCTATGCGCTAAAGTTGCTGCCCTCTGCAGTTCATCCATACATGTCTTGTTGCTGTCCTCGTACTCCTGCCTGGGCCTTCTACTGTTTGGTGGGGGATTGTAGAGTATCAAGATTACAATCTTCTTCCCATCCACTGTCAGGGTTCCATGTATGAAGCTTGTGCTTTCATTGGTACCCGGATTTTCCAGCTCATCAAACTTCCATTTCCGCTTTATTAGTAGTGCCACTCCTCCTCCCTGTCTCTGTGTCCTTTCTTTTCTTATCACCTGGTACCCCTCTGGAAAGATTGCATCCGAGATCATGCCATTTATTTTAGTTTCCACTATTGCCACTACGTCTGGGTCTGCCTCACTAACTCTTTCTTTTATCTCTTCTGCTTTATTGGCTACCCCATCAGCATTGGTGTACCAAACCTTGAGACTCTTCTTGGAAACTCGGGTGTCAGAGTTCCCCCTTTCACCAGGGGTCTGGGGGGAACTGGGGGGTGTCTGGGGGGCAAGTGGGGGCTGTGGGGGCGAGTGGGGGGGTGCTAGGGGGGTGCCTGGGAGTGCCTGGTAGGCGAATGGGGTCTGGGCATCTAGGGGGGTAGGAAGGGCATAATGGGTCTGAAAGTTAGGGGTCTGAATAGCATAGGGGGGTTGAGAAATAGAGTGAGACTGAGAGTCAGATAGAGGTTGAGAGGTTGGGGGGAAGAGGGATACTGAGGTGAGATGAGAATGGAGCATGGGTGCTGGGAGTGGAAGAGAGGGTATATTAGTTAGGGGGGAATCGGGGGTAGGTGGGGGTTTTGGGGTAGAAGAGGGGAAGAGGGAGATGGGGGAAGGTGTTAGGGGGTCACAAGGTGAGGGGGTTAAATGTGGGCTGGAGGTGCATAGGAGGGGTGAGGGTTGGGTGGGGTTTGGGGGTGAGTGGAAGAGGGGTGCAGTGGAAGCTGGGATGGAGTAGATGGAATTGAAGTCAATGGGGTAGAAGGGGCAGGGGAGTGGGAAGGGGTATTTGGGGAGGGGGGATGGGAAGGTGGGTTTGGGGAGGGCATGGCTTGACCCACTGGGGTCGCTGACAAGTGTGATGTAGCAGGGGCAGGGGAATCGTTGTGGAGGTGCAAATGTGGAAGGGACAGGGGGGTTTTGGGAGGCTGAGGCAGGGGGGATGTATAGGAGGGCTGAGTTGGGGAGGATGCGACCTGGGAGGTGACCTGGGAGGTGACCTGGGAGGTGACCTGGGATGTGACCTGGGAGGTGAGACTACCTGGGAGGCTAGTACGTTGTCGTTGTTGCCATCTATTTTTGTGGGCTGTTTGCTCATCTTTCGTCATAAACCTCTCTATAAACACATTGTAATGGGTTTCACTTCCTCTGAGTAAGTGCTTGCTCCTCATTATGTACTCCACTGCCTCCTCATTGGAGAATTGCACCAGAACAGGTCTCTTCTTGGTACAATTGTAAGGTCCAACCCGTCGATTGATATCCACCTCGCGTTCTGCCATCTCTGCTCCAATACACCTCAATATCTCGTGCAATTCGTATTTTTCTGTTTCTATTCTCTCTTGTCTTGTTGGTGCCCTAGATTCGAATAATCCATGTATTATAATAGACCGTCTCCTCAGGAATTCATTGTCATGCTGGTAGCCTGTCCCCTGGGGATTCCCCATCCCAACCGCAGTCACTAACCCATCTCCCACTAATCCTCTATCCTTAGCCCTGCTGCTAAACCTTCCTAATTCGTTTGTGATACGAGCACATTCCCTCTCCCAGTCCTCTCTTCCCTTCCTAATCTCTTCCTGAACATAGAGCATAAGTTCTTGTTTCTGCCTCTCTACCGCATCCTGTATTTGCTGAAATACCTCACTTTTAATCCCCTGGATTAGATCCTCCAACCAATCACTCCTTCTCTCTACAAATTTCCCTATTAATTTGTCTATAAATCTGTCCTCCTCCTCATCCCTGCTGGTGATTGACCTTGAACCCCTTCTAGTCATTGCAGTAACAATCTAGCCAAAAAGGCGCTCCTCAATACCTTGCACAATCTGCTAAGGTGATAGGTGATATACTAAACATAATAGATACCCTTAAAAAGATTCATAGAAAACACCGACCTTACCTAACCTTGTTAGTATCTTAAGATAAGCATCTTATTGCTTCGTAATTACAATTATTACTTAACCTATACCTATTATAGGTTAGGTAATAATTGTAATTACGAAGCAATAAGATGCTTATCTTAACATACTAAGTAGGTTAGGTAAGGTCGGTGTTTTCTATGAATCTTTTTAAGGGTATCTATTATGTTAAGTATGTCACCTATGCACATATTTAATAAGTCAATATTGACTTATTAAATTTGCGAGAACGGGTTGCCATATAATATAACCATATTATATTATATACGGTCCTCTTCTTCCGAATGAAGAAGACATCCCCCACTACATGTCCTTCTTCCGTTTCTGACACATGAATCTGTCCAACCATCATCCTGTACAATTGAACGGGTCTGCTCACTTCAGTTCCTATCCTCATGACTTGCATTTGGCTGCATATAACTCTAGCAGCCATGTTCCATATCGTCACTGGCGGAAATGAATATCACAACTCCGGAGATGAGGAATAAAAGCGAGAACATAATGGTTTTAAATGCAGTTATAATGAACTTGCACAAGTAAAGAGGGAACAATGTTCAAAGCTGCGAACAGCAGAACGAGAGGAAATAGATCAAACTGGAGGCACTTGTTGGATATTTTCAACACCGAATACAACACTGTTGTATTCTCATTACTTATTACTAACTATACTAATTATTGTAGTAAGTAAAAATTAACAACATGTAGAATTCTCATGTACTAATAATTTCATCTGTGCAGTAGGCTAGGATTCTCACATCACCTGACGCCAGTATTGCGTCAGATTTCCTTACAGTAAACACATTATATCCAATGTATGTGAGAATTAAATTCGATTCTCTATAACTAAGGCATTCTGTATGATAACTAATTGCAGATGAAATTGACCTCCAACTAAAAGCCAAATAGAGCGTTGGAGTCATAGCGTTTATCTCGTAATAAAGCTAACGTCACCAGTGAATGCCATGGGGAGACATTAATTCCTCTCCCTTATATATTTACTACTCTTAAAGTGGTAAATAATAATAATTTCCTCCTCTAAATAATAAACCCGTCCAGTCTTCAACGTTTCAAGCGTAAATGCGAGAAATATTAATGTTCGTGACATAATTTGTTTTATGAACGCGGGACGCGGCGTGGGTTGAGGAGGACCATACTCAGTACACGTGGAGAGCCGCTCAGAGGCAGACATGCACATACCGTACTCACAAGGAGACGCCATTGCCCAGCCACTAGGGCAGACGTTATCCATCCTCAGATGAAAGTCGCCACTGTGAGGCGTGAATAACCTTGCAGATAATATCTTCTACTGGTGCTGGTGTCATATAAGGAACTTAATTAACTTGGTTCTGGACTACACGTGACCGGCCAGTGAAGCGCGCCACGATCCAGGATAGGCTCAGCCAGAGCCTGGGGACGCGATTTCGGCAGTCTTAAAACTTATACAGTGCCCTTTCAGCTAAGTATATTCCTTTATGTGATGCATTGGGTAAAGAGTTTAGTAATAGCTGGGTGATTGACCGTTATGACGCACGATAACATCTAATAACAGGTGATTAAATTTTGTCACCTATAACTCTCAATTTCTTGAATATATAGATTCAGTAGTTAAATTAGTTGCTACTGTAAATATTTGTCTTGCAGCACGAGAAAAGAATTCTCCATGCCGCCTTCTCCCATGTTAATTTAATCCGCTTCATTCGTCAGCCGACCGAGTCCAGAGAATAAGAGGAACTTCCATGGCTTGTCGAAAGGAATCGTCATTAAGCTAAGACTTTATTTTCTTTCATGATTCTATTGCAATTTCTTATGTACAGAATTCCTCAGGATTAATATGTGGTTTACTGTAACTCTCATTACTATGCTCATAATCTATGTTCCCATTTATGGTAATGATATCAGTTTCAATATAATTTTTATAGGATTAGATTATTATTAATTGAATTAGTGAACGAACCACGCTAATTCCTGGACGTACTTACCTCCAGTAATAACCCCCCAATGTAGGTGTTTGAAGGTTTGATTCATTTAATTATACAGCCCATTAATTATTTCTATGATCATATTCTCTAGTATTTTATCCATAGTTACTGGTTCATCTAGAAATTATCTAATGATCAGAAATTCTCAGTTTCCCTCTTTACTATAAAAGCGGGTGGTCCTTCGTAATTTAATTTACTACATTAATATCTAAATAATCACAATCAAGCCCCAAATATCCCACATTATGGTCCTTCGAACCGGATAGGCATTAAATTTATAATTAAAATATTAACCATTAATAACTAATCCTTGTGTGATAGAAGCTAGACTAACTATTTAATTAATTGTGTCAACTAACAGTGTAACACATCAGTTAGCCTAGATCACACTAACATATTGCTACTTTCACCTCATGTATAAGGTAGCTTTAGTGGGTCATAGCCAATTACCCACAACACTTAGACCTATACCTCACACCGAGGTGAAAATCTTTAGGTCACCAGGAGCAACAGCTCATAACTTTTACAATAACCCCACCCTAAGACTTGCGTTAGAGTGGCCTCACCATCTAACCATTATATACTTAGGTGGTAATGACATCCACCCCACTCGTCATCCAGCCGAGGTGATCAAACACCTCAAAGCCATAATTTCTTCTTTCAAGCTCATCAGTGAATCAGTAGTATTCACATTAGTGGAACCTCGCCAACCAAGACAAGATAATCGTTGGGGAGTAACCCCAGAATACTACCTGAGAGCTGCGAAGTACATAAATTTCAGGCTGAAAAAAACGAGTGAGATTGGATGCCACATATATCCAATTTACAGCCAGACCTTACAGACAAAACCTGACCAGAGATGGTGTACACTTGTCAGGGGAATCTAGGTTGCATGTGGTTGACAAGTTAATTAACACCATCAACCATCACAAAAGGCTGTGGCTAACAAGCCAAAATTTAACTGTACATAATTGTTCACCTGTGTGTGCAAGAGCACTCTTATAAAACAAAAAACCCAAAAAATACAGCACAACTATATTCACCTTACTGCACCATAATAATCTTTACCCATGTTATTAGGTAGAATTTAGACTGAGATTGTGCTGAATTTGGTACAAGCCCAGACTAAATAATTTTATAGTTCTTAGTTAGGAATTATTACGACTAGATCTAAACTAGTCAGTGTTGTATGTATTATATTATTTGTGCTGACCCTATACAGGGTGGGATTTAATTTTGAGATAACTCTGATTGGAGTGTCTCCATAATATTTCTCTTGTATGCATTATTTTGTGTATCTATTTTGTGTATTGCTGGATTATCTCCATTAACTCTGATGGTGATATGGATGAGCTAACCGGACGAGAACTAATGGTGAAGTTCAGACAGTACACAAAATATCTAGCTATTTGTTGTTAGGTAGGTAGGTACATTCAACCTCCAGGGAGGTGAAATATAAAGTAGTCACCTTAAATTAGGCTACAATTAATGTTACCTGTTCACTAATGAACAAGTACCCAAGCTTCATTAGTAATACATATACTAACACTGTGAAGTTTGAACCTAAGCCCAACATGGCTACTCCTGAGCAATTGAGGAGAACCTACATTGGCCTTAAAGGTCACTTGACCAGATTAATTAATAAGGCTGCGGGCTTAACTAAAGATAATCCCATTGACTCTTATCACTTAGAGGCATCAGTTAGATTGGCTGATCTGAAATTTGATCAAGTCAGATCTGTAGGTCAATCTTACCTTGATCTGCTAAATACTGTAGAAACTGATCCTGAAGAAGCAAGTCAAACTGTAAACGACATCTCCCAATATGAGGATGAGACTCACAATAAAATTGTCAGGCTATCTAAATTAGCCAAACAGTCTGGATCCAATACCAGCAACACTGGGTCTCACTTCAATAATCACTTACCCGAGGTTCGTTTACCTACTCTAGACTTGCCCACTTTTTCAGGATTAGATACAGAAAATTGGGACAGTTTTTGGACTTCCTTTGAAGTTCACATCCATAAGAAACAGTCTCTAGACAAGGTTTCTAAATTTTCATACCTACTTAGTCTTCTCACAGGAGAGGCTAAAAAGGTCATCCATAACCTTCCTCTTAATGAGAGTAATTATGAGGAAGCTATAAAACTCCTGAAGTTGAACTATTGCAACAAAGAGTTAAGTATAGCTACCCTTTATTATCAATTGCTAGATCTGAATGCACCAAACAGTAGACCAGAGTCACTTCAAAGCTTCAGACTAGAAGTAGAGTCTTTAGTAAAGGCCTTAGGTACCAAGGTCAATATACCTAGTTCTGAATGGTCTATCAAGCTATTATTACAGAAGAAATTACCTCGAAATGTCTTGACAGAGCTCTGCTCACATTATAATACTGAGTTTCTTACTCTCGATCAAATTTTCGAGGGGTTGAGGATCACAGTTAACAGGTTAAAGACTCACGACAAAATTAAACCTGAGTCTAAACCAACTAGTACTGATATTTCAGTCAAACCTAAACAGACTCAGAGTAAGTCTAATAAACATAAATCCAAACCTACTCCTTCCACTAGGAAAGGAAGTGGAAATGTAGGTACATATTCAGTATCTCCTTCAGAGATAGCCAATGACTTGTCTACTAAAGAGACTAAGTCTATTAACCAGAGAAAGTGTCTGTTCAGCAATCAGGAACACAACACTTACCAATGCTCTGCTTATCCTACTTATAATGTTAGGGTTAAAAGGTTACAGGAATTGCACAAATGCACCAAATGCATGGGTTCTCATGATCCCAAGAAATGTGCGGTACCACTACGTACCTGCAACCGTTGTAACCAAGGTGTACACCACTACGCCTTATGTAGAAAATCTTCTACCCCAACCATGACCACTGGAGAGAATTTTACTAATTCTACTGCAGTGCAATATTGTAAAGTACATCACGAAGTAAATGTACTTGCTACTGAGTCAGGTAATAATACTACTTTGCCTACAGCTCAACTTAAATTAATAAACCGAAGATCTAGAATTAATACTAGGGATCTTTTTGACCAAGGTTCACAGAAAACCTTCATTACACAATAGTTGGTAGATGAGTTAAATTTAAAACCTACCAAAAGTGTGAAGTTAAACATTTCTGGTTTCCTGTCAAATAGTGGACCTCGTGACTACAAAGTAGTTAAATTACTAGTTAGATTAGGATCCTCTACTAGCCCCATCCATGCGGTGGTAGTGGATAAGATTCCTACGGACCTGCAGGTCACAGGATTAGCTCGCACTGCGAGACACCTTAAGCGAAACCGCATGAGGCTAGCGGATCATAAAATAAATTCCGATTGCCTCACAGATATTGGAATATTAATAGGCGCGGATCATTATTACAAGTTTATAACTGGATGCACTAGACAACATGGTATGAATTTGTTGTCGTCCGCAGGGGGCAAATTGCTCACAGGACCCGTGCTTTTCAGACAAGGTCCAGCGTCCACAAACCAACAAACCAATAATGTAATTGTGGCGTGACTAGGCTTAGAGCAGTCACCCCTACGCTTCCGGGAAATAGCTGAAGATATTGAGTCTGACCCACCAATACATCGTTTGTGGGATTTAGATACGTTAGGCATCATCCCTGAGCAACCAAGTCCTGATGATACGTGGACTTACCAGCAATATCTGGATACAGTTGTCTACTCAAATAAACAATACTGGGTAAGACTCCCATGGAAGTTAGATCATCCACAACTTCCAGTGAATTATTTTATGGCAGCCTCACAATTGCAGTCTCAATTAACACGACTGCAGAAGCAGCCAGACAAACTAACCATGTATCACCAACTTATCCAACAACAACTTAACAATAAGATCATTGAAATTGTTGAACACGATGACCGAAAAACAGGTCATTATTTACCTCACCATGCTGTGGTGAAAGACTCATTGACAACACCTATTCGTATTGTCTTTAACTGCAGTGCTAAAGTAAAGCCGAGCAGTGTGTCTTTAAATGAATGTCTCCAAACGAGACCTAGCCTAACACAAAGGCTACATGACGTGTTGTTACGATTTCGCACAGGCATTTTTGCCTATACCGCTGACATCAGCAAAGCCTTTCTCCGAGTAGGATTACAGGAGGAAGATCATGACTACACAAAATTCCTCTGGTTCAAGGATCCACTGGATCCTAATAGTGAATTAATCACCTATCGGTTTGCCTCCGTATTATTTGGAGCTACGTCCTCACCGTTTCTTTTGCAAGCAACATTAGACAATCATTTGAGGAAATCAGACAGCCCTTATAAGGCAACCATTGGCGACAACTTGTATGTCGACAATTTCCAGGGGACAACTAATGATCAAGCTGATCTGGTAGAAATCTACCATGAGGCTAACCATGAACTGTTAGGAGCCAATATGCCTCTACAGTCATGGGCCTCAAATAATAAACTGCTTAACTAGTTAATCGAGAAAGAATTTCTCGATTATCAGGTACCCAGTAAATTAAAGGTTCTAGGCGTGGAATGGAACACCAGCACGGACGAAATGAATGTCAAGTCAGTGCAAACTGATAATTCAACCCTTACCATGAGAACACTGCTCTCATTTGTCAGTCAACCATTTGACCCTTTAGGCCTACTTAGTCCTATATTAATAAGGGGCAAACTCCTAATGCAGGAGTGCTGGCAGAAACATATGGGATGGGATGATCCGTTATCAAGTGAGTTACAAGCCAAATGGCAAATACTCTCAACGGATTTTAATCAGTTAGGCGTTTTGAAATTTCCTCGTAATGCTTCAGGACCAAACTTACCCACCGATTTGCACGTTTTTGCAATGCCTCTGGCAAAGCATATGGCGCAGTAGCCTATTTAGTTAACAGTGCTCAATCAATTTTACTCACATCAAAAGCAAGAGTTGCTCCCATCAAGAAGAGATCCTTACCTCAGATGGAGTTGACTGCATTGCTAGTGGGAGTAACAAAGATTGACTTAGACATGAAGAATCCCATTCTTTTACCTCATCACCACATCATAACTAAACTTCTTGTCTTACATCACCATCAATATGGTACCCTACATGGTGGAGTTTTAGATACTCTCACTGACCTTAGACAAAAGTACTGGCTTCCTCAAGGTCGTCAGACTGTTAAGACCATTATTAAATCTTGTGTAATCTGTAAGAGATACGACGCTAGAGTGTGTCCTTACCCAGGACCTCCACCACTCCCAGAAGAGCGAGTGGTTCATCTTCGTCCTTTCGAAACCACTGGAGTTGATTATACAGGAGCCTTACTCCTCACTGGTAACCCAGATAATATACCAGTGAAGGCGTACATTTGTCTCTTTACATATGCTACAACCAGAGGCGTACACTTAGAGGTCACCCCAGACATGAGTGCTGAAGCTTTCATTCAAGCTTTCCGCAGATTTGCTGCCCGCCGATCATGTCCTAGATTAATGATATCAGACAACGGATCTAATTTTGTGGCAGGAGAAAGTTGTTTGCAAGAAGTCTGGAACCACCCTGAAGTACAGTCAGTCTTACAAAGAAGACAATGTCACTGGAAATTCATAGCACCGAGAGCCCCTTGGCAAGGTGGGTTCTATGAGCGAATGGTAGGCACAGTCAAGAAGTGTCTAAGGAAAACTTTACACCGACAAAAGGTCAGTTACTCAGAACTCCAAACTATTGTTGTGGAAATCGAGGCGCGAGTCAATAACCGCCCCATCACCTACCTGTCTGATGATTACACCCAGAGAGAACCACTGAGCCCCTCTCACTTGATCCATGGAGGTCTACTGAGCCCTCTCATCCCTTTAACCGAAGAGGACCCTGTAGACCCGTCCCATGTGACCAGAGGAGACTTGGTGGAAAGCTACCAACATCTTTGTAGAGTTATTAACAGGTGGAATGAGGTGTGGACTCGAGAGTACCTCACAGCTGCTCACAGTACATCACAGTACCTAATAAGGTGCAATTAAAGCCAGGAGACCTAGTGCTAGTCGACAGTGATGGACCAAGGTCCGAGTGGCCTATCGGTAAAATTGTCACCATTCATCCAGATCGACAAGGTGTCCTAAGAGTGGTTAAAGTCTTATGCAGAGGCAACACTACTCTAAAAACTTTAGAGAAGCTGGTTCCCCTTGAACTGACTGAACGAGAATATCAGCCAGATCCAGTTTCCCCAGTAAGTTCAGAGGACAATGAATTTGTTCCTCCAAGCAACAGCCCCACTAGAGCTGCAGCTCAACAATGTAGGCGGAATTTGCAAGCCTATTACAACTCGGAAGAAGAGTAATTTCCTTCACTTCCCATTGAGATAACTGTGATGATGCTACGATGTGATATCACGTGATATCACGTAACAAAACATTACACGTCACTATGACCCAGGATATCGCATCACCGTAGATTCTGTTAGTTTAAATTGGGAGAGTTGAATTCTATAAATATTGTGTAGGCTACAAACAACATGTTTCATTTGACATGTAAATAGCAAGACTTAAGTTCTTGTAAGTCCTTGATAAATCCGGGACGTTCGTTATGTGTGTACTAACATACTAACATATTAACATACTAATGTACTAATTTTAATATCACTTCGGGATAGGTCAGTACAACACAGTACACTACGACCCTAGAATCCTCCCCCCGGAGTTATGTTGGATATTTCCAACACCGAATACAACACTGTTGTATTCTCATTACTTATTACTAACTATACTAATTATTGTAGTAAGTAAAAATTAACAACACGTAGAATTCTCATGTACTAATAATTTCATCTATGCAGTAGGCTAGGATTCTCACGTCACCTGATGCCAGTATTGCGTCAGATTTCCTTACAGTAAACACATTATATCCAATGTATGTGAGAATTAAATTCGATTCTCTATAACTAAGGCATTCTGTATGATAACTAATTGCAGATGAAATTGACCTCCAACTAAAAGCCAAATAGAGCGTTGGAGTCATAGCGTTTATCTCGTAATAAAGCTAACATCACCAGTGAATGCCATGGGGAGACATTAATTCCTCTCCCTTATATATTTACTACTCTTAAAGTGGTAAATAATAATAATTTCCTCCTCTAAATAATAAACCAGTCCAGTCTTCAACGTTTCAAGCGTAAATGCGAGAAATATTAATGTTCGTGACGTAATTTGTTTTATGAACGCGGGACGCGGCGTGGGTTGAGGAGGACCATACTCAGTACACGTGGAGAGCCGCTCGGAGGCAGACCTGCGCATACCGTACTCACAAAGAGACGCCATT
>NC_091191.1:27263054-27353054 GCF_040958095.1 Procambarus clarkii | reverse complement strand
ACACAAATGAGCCGTCGAGATGTGAGAAGATATACTCATTTTGCATAAAAGAACAAGTGCAATGCATTGAACTATACGAGGAGGTAATAGGTGTTAATTTCATCAACAATTTTTTTGTTTAAGATGTAAGAGTCAGTCGGGAGACGTTTTATTAGAATGTAGCTTACAAATCAGGGTCCAGGAGATGCAGCTCGAGATCCTGCAGGCCCAAATAAGCGAGTGAACACACAAATTCGCCCACACACACACATTTAGTCCTGCACCTCTCCTGAACGACACACACACACACACACATATTCAGTTCTGCACATCTAACAAATGGTTGTTAGAGTTTAACCCAACCAAATGTAATGTAATGAAGATAGGTGTAGAGAGCAAGAGGCCAGATACAAGTTATCATCTGGGAGAGGAAATTCTTCAGGAGTCAGAGAAGGAAACAGACTTGGAGGTTGATATCACGCAAGACCTGTCCCCTGCAGCACATATCAAGCGGATAACATCAGCGGCATATGCCAGGCTGGCCAACATATGAACGGCATTCAGAAACTTGTGTAAAGAATCATTCAGAACTTTGTATACCACATATGTCAGGCCAATCCTGGAGTATGCAGCCCCAGCATGGAATCCATATTTAGTCAAGGATAAGACTAAACTGGAAAAGGTTCAAAGGTTTGCCACCAGACTAGTACCCGAGCTGAGAGGTATGAGCTACGAGGAGAGACTACGGGAATTAAACCTCACTTCGCTGGAAGACAGAAGAGTTAGGGGGGACATGATCACCACATTCAAGATTCTGAAGGGAATTGATAGGGTAGATAAAGACAGTCTATTTAACACAAGGGGAACACGCACAAGGGGACACAGGTGGAAACTGAGTGCCCAAATGAGGTTTAATTCAGAGTGTCAGAGTGGTTGACAAATGGAATGCATTAGAGGGTGATGTGGTGGAGGCTGACTCCATACACAGTTTCAAATGTAGATATGACAGAGCCCGATAGGCTCAGGAATCTGTACACCTGTTGATTGACGGTTGAGAGGCGGGACCAAAGAGCCAGAGCTCAACCCCCGCAAACACAACTAGTTGAGTACACACACACACACACACACACACACACACACACACACACACACACACACACACACACACACACACACACACACACACACACACACACACACACACACACACACACACACACACACACACACACACACACACACACACACACACGAACATAAAGGAAGGAGCAGAAGAACTGTGCCTCCCACTCTCCATAGTGTATAACAAATCACTGGCAACAGGGGAACTGCCAGAAATTTGGAAAGCAGCTAACGTAGTCCAGATATACAAGAAAGGGGATAGACAGGAGGAACTGAATTACAGGCCAGTGTCCCTAACCTGCATACCATGCAAGATGATGGAGAAGATTGTGCGAAAAAAACTAGTGGAACATCTCGAGCGAAAGAACTTTGTAACACAGCATCACCATGGATTCAGGGATGGCAGGTCCTGCCCCACAGGGTTACTTGAATTCTACGACCAGGCACCAAAAATAAGACAAGAAAGAGAAGGGTGGGCAGACTGCATATTTTTGGATTGTCAGAAAGCCTTTGATACAGTGCCACACAAGAGGCAAGTGAAAAAGCTGGAGATGCAGGCTGGAGTGAAAGGGAAGGTACTCCGGTGGATACAGGAGTACCTAAGTAACAGGAGACAACGAGTCAGTGTGAGGGGTGAGGTCTCAGATTGGCGAGACGTTACGAGTGAAGTCCCGCAGGGGGCAGTCCTTGGACCTATACTGCTTCTGATATATGTAAATGATCTCCCAGAGGGTATAGAATCGTTTCTCTCAATGTTTGCCGATGATGCAAAAATTTTGAGGAGGATTGAAAGTGAGGACGATAGTAGGAGGCTACAAGATGACCTAGACAGACTGAGTGAATGGTCCAACAAATGGCTGTTGAAGTTCAACCCGAGTAAATGCAAAGTAATGAAACTAGGCAGTGGAAATAGGAGGCCAGACACAGGATACAGAATAGGAGATGAAGTACTTAATGAAGCGAACAGAGAGAAAGATCTAGGGAGTTGATATCACACCAAACCTGTCTCCTGAAGCCCACATAAAAAGAATAACGTCTGCGGCATATGCGAGGCTGACTAACATCAGAACAGCGTTCAGGAACCTGTTTAAGGAATCATTCAAAATATTGTACACAACATATGTAAGACCAATCCTGGAGTATGCGGCCCCAGCATGGAGCCCGTACCTTGTCAAGCACAAGACGAAGCTGGAAAAAGTCCAAAGGTATGCCACTAGACTAGTCCCAAAACTAAGAGGCATGAGTTACGAGGTAAGGCGGCGGGAAATGCACCTTACGACACACACACACACATATTCAGTTCAGCACTTCTCCTAAACGACACATACACACACACATCCAGTCCTGCACCTCTCCTGAACGACTCACACACATATTCAGTCCTGCACCTCTCCTACACACACACACACACATCCAGTCCTGCACCTCTCCTGAACGACACACACACACACACATATTCAGTCCTGCACCTCTCCTGAACCTCACACACACACACACACACACACACACACACACACACACACACACACACACACACACACACACACCCACACACCCACACACACACACACATATTCAGTCCTGCACCTCTCCTGAACCTCACACACACACACACACACACACACACACACACACACACACACACACACACACACACACACACACACACACATATTCAGTCCTGCACCTCTCCTGAACGACACACACGCTACCAATATCGTTATAACTCACACCAACACTTCCCGTTCACTCCCTGCGGTATACGTCATATTTTCCCCATTATCCAGGCTAGTATCCTTCATCCCGGGCTGGATATATTGGGAACAATATACAAGATGGGCAGTCCTATGCCCCAATGTCCTGAAGTTTACCTCAATTTGTCATAAAAGATATATATATTTATAATATACTTCGATAGATCCTCAACTGTGCCTGTGTTGTTTCACGCTGACGCAGGCGGTACAGATATGTTCGCGTACCTATACTGACCTACGTGTACTCACCTAGTTGTACTTGCGGCGATTGAGCTTCGGCTCTTTGGTCCCGCCTCTCAACCGTCAATCAACTGGTGCACAGATTCCTGAGCCTACTGGGCTCTATGATATCTACATTTGAAACTGTGTATGGAGTCAGCCTCCACAACATCACTTCCTAATGCATTCCATTTACTAACTACTCTGACACTGAAAAAGTTCTTTCTAATGTCTATGTGGCTCAATTAGGGACTCAGCTTCCACTTGTGTACCCTTGTTCGTGTACCAACCGTGTTAAATAATCCATCTTTGTCTACCCTGTCAATTCCCCTGAGAATATTGGAATGTGGTGATCATGTCTCCCCGGCTGTTCTGTCTTTCAGCGTTTAAGTGCATTTCATGCAGCCTTTCCTCGTAACTCATGTCTCTTAGTTCTGGGACAGGCTTAGAGGCATACCTCTGAACTTTTTCCAGTTTCGTCCTGTGCTTGAAAAGGTACGGGATCCATGCTGGGGATACAACTCTAGGATTGGTCTTATGTCGTATACAAGATTCTGAATGATTCCTTACACAGGTTTTTTAAGGCAGTTCTGATGTTAGCCAGCCTCGCATACGCCGCCGATGTTATTCTTTTGATGTGGGCTTCAGGAGACAGGTTTGGCGTGATATCAACTCTTTAGATCTTTCTCTCTATCCATTTCGTGAAAGACTTAATCTCCCATTCGGTATCGCGTGTCTTGCCTTCTATTTCCTTCTCCTAGTTTCATTGCCTTACATTTACTTGGGTTGAACTTTAGTAGCCATTTGTTGGACAATTCCATCAATTTGTCTAGGTCATCTTGAAGCCTCATACTGTCTTCCTCTGTTTTAATTTTCCTCAGAATTTTTTCATCATCAGCAAACATTGAGAGAAACGAGTCTATACCCTCTGGGAGATCATTTGCATATATCAGAAACAGTGTAGGTCCAAGAACTGCTCCCTGCGGGACTCCACTGGTGACTCCCCGCCACTCTGAGACCTCACCCTTCACAGTGACTCACTGTATCTTGTTGGTTAGGTACTCCCTTATCCAGTGGAGTAGCTTCCCTTTCACTCTTGCCTGTATCTCCAGTTTGTGCACTAATCTCTTATGTGGTACTGTATCAGAGGCTTTCTGGCAATCCAAAAATATGCAGTCTGCCCAGCTCTCTCTTGCCTAGTCATAGAATTCAATTAATCCAGTGAGGCAGGACTTGCCATTCCTGAACCCATGCTGATGTTCAGTTACAAAGTTCTTTCGCTCCAGATGTTCCACTAGCTTTTTTCGAACAATCTTCTCCATCATCTTGCATGGTAAGCAAGTTAAGGACACTGGCCTGTAGTTCAGTGCCTCCTGTCTACACCTTTCTTGAATATCGGCTCTACATTAGCCGTCTTCCATATTTTAGGCATTTCACCTGTCACCAGGTATGTTTTACTCCATGGCGAGTGGCAGGCACAGAGCTTCTGCTCTTTCCTTCAGTATCCCTGGGGAGGTTCCATCTAGGCCTCTAGCCTTTATCACATCCAACTCTGGCAGATGCTTCCTCACCTCCCCACTGTGTGTACTCACCTATTTGTGCTTGCATGATCGAGCATTGACTTTTGGATCCCGCCTTTCCAGCCATCGGTTGTTTACAGTAATGACTCCAGTCCCATTTCCTTATCGTATCTAGTATTAAAATTATGAAAAGAGTTTGCTTCCACAACCTGTTCCTTACGTGCTTTCCTTTTTTCCACTACTCTCACGCTAAAAAATACTTCCTAACATCTCTGTGACTCATCTGAGATTCCAGCTTCCACCCATATCCCCTCGTTCTGTTACTATTGCGTGTGAGCATTTCATCTATCTCCACTTTGTCAATTCCCCTGAGTATTTTATATGTTCCTATCATATCCCCCTCTCTCCCTTCTTTTTTCTAGTGTCGTAAGGTTCAGTTCTTTCAGGCGCTCTTCATATCCCCATCCCTCGTAACTCTGGGACAAGCCTCGTCGCAAACTTCTGAACCTTTTCCAGTTTCCTTATGTGTTTCTTCAGGTGGGGACTCCATGATTGTGCGGAATACTCTAAGACTGGTCTCACGTAGGCAGTGTTAAGGGGCCTTAAAGCCTCCACACTTAGGTTTCTGAATGAAGTTCTACCTTTCGCCAGTGTACAGTACACGGCTGTTGTTATCCTATTTATATGCGCCTCAGGAGTTAGGTTAGGTGTTACATCCACTCACAGGTCTCTTTCTCGAATCGTTACAGGTAGGCAGTTCCCTTTCATTGTGTACTGTTTCTTTGGCCGCCTATCCAACCCGTCCTCTTAAAAAGAACGTCACTTTTCGCTCGTATGCGCGCTATGGCCAAATTTGGACGTAATTTGAAATGAAATCGACTCACAAAAGTGAACACTGTTCCGTTTTCTGTTTGAGTCGTCCGGCCGACTCTGTAAGGTTAGAATAGATGACTTTCAATTCACGTTTTTCATAACGTTTTGAAACTTTATGAGAATTTCCTGCCCACTTAACCTATCAGAGGACCCTTAACTTACTGTTGTAAAAAAAAAACACCCAAATTTATTTTCATTTTTTTTCATTTTCATATGACGTCCAAATTCGGCCATACGGGCAAACGGCCAAAAGCGATGTTCTTTTTAAGAGGACAGGTTGCCTATCACCTGATCCAATTTCTATAACTTTACATTTACTCGTGTTGAACTCCAGTAGCCATTTCTCTAACCATCTCTGCAACCTGTCCAGGTCCTCTTGGAGGATCCTACAATCCTCATCTCCCACAACTCTTCTCATTAATTTTGCGACATCCACGAACATTAACATGTAGGATTCACTCCTGTAAACATATCATTTACTTAATTTAGCAAGAAGATTGGTCCCAGCACCGATCCTTGAGGTACTCCACTTGTTACTGTTCGCCAGTCCGATTTCTCACCCTTTACCATTACTCTCTGGCTCCTTCCTGTTAGGTAGTTACTCACCCATGCTAGGGGCTTTCGTGTACTCCTGCCTGCTTCTCAAGTTTGCATAGCAGTCTCATGTGCGGTACTGTATCAAAGGCCTTCTGGAAGTCTAGAAATACGCAGTCTGCCCAGCCTTCTCTGTCCTGCCTTATCCTTGTTATTTTATCATAGAATTCCAAAAGGTTTGCTAGGCATGATTTCCCTGTCCAGAACCCATGATACCATTTGTTTACAAACCCAATGCTCTCCAAGTGAGCAACAAGTCTTAGCCTAATTATTCTTTCAAGAATTTTGCAGGGGATGCTTGTTAGTGATACGGGTCTGTAGTTGAGTGCCTCCTCCCTGTCACCTTTCTTGAAAATCGGTACGACATTTGCCTTCTTCCAGCCACTGGGCAATTCTCCCGACATAAGTGACTCATTAAATATCATTGCCAGAGGTACGCTGAGAGCCTGCGCTGCCTCTTTTAGTATCCGCGGTGATACTTTGTCTGGTCCAACCGCTTTAGTTGCGTCCAGTGTTGTCAACTGTTTTATTACTTCCTCTGCTGTCACCTCTATGTCTGATAGTCTTCCGTCTAGGGAAGACTAACAATGGGACTAACAGCTCTTCCAACAATGGGAGCTGCTCAGGCCCGGTAGTGAACGCTCCATGGAAACTTGCATTCAGGACCTCGCAGATTTCCTTGTCATTTTCTGTATATGCCCCTTCTGTTCTCCTCAGTCTTGTCACTTGTTCATTTACCGACATCTTCCTTCTTATAAGGCTTTGTAGAAGTTTAGGTTGTTTTTACGCCTTGATTCCAATGTCATTCTCGTAATTTCTTTCCGATACTCGTCTTATGGTAATGTAACCGTTCCTAGCTCTGTTACATCTAATTCTGTTGTCCTCTGTCCTTTGTCTTCTGTACTTCCTCCACTCCCTCCTGCTTCTCATTTTTGCTTCCTGACACTGTCTGTTAAACCATGGGTTATTATATTTCCTCCTTTTTTCCTTTACTGTTGGAATAAGTCTCTCTTCAGCCTCCTTGCATTTCCATATGACATGGATCATCATATTTTGCACTGTTTTTCCTCTAATTTCCTACTTCCACTGCACTACTTCTAGGTTGTTCCCTATTCGTCTGTAGTCCCCTTTCCTGTAATCAATTCTCCTTTCCCAGATCTCATGTCCTTTGGACACAACTTTGAGTTCCATCGTGTAGTCAAAGACTAGGACATAATGGTCACTGACTCCTAGTGGTATTTCATGTTCTAATTTCTCGATGTCTTCTACATTTTGGGTAAAAATTAGGTCTAATAGGCTCGGCGTATCCCCTCTTTCCCTAGTGTCTTCCTTCACATGCTGTGTTAGGAAATTCCTGTCAATAACGTCTACTAACTTCGCTCCCCAGGTCTCCTCCCCGCCATGGGGATTCCTCGTTTCACAATTTATCATGCTTATATATGTGTGTGTGTGTGTGTGTGTGTGTGTGTGTGTGTGTGTGTGTGTGTGTGTGTGTGTGTGTGTGTGTGTGTGTGTGTGTGTGTGTGTGTGTGTGTGTGTGTGTGTGTTAGTGTGTACTCATCTAGTTGTGTTTGCGGGGGTTGAGCTCTTGCTCATTGGTCCCAGCCTCTCAACGGTCAATCAAATAGTGTACAGATTCCTGAGCCTATTGGGCTCTACCATATCTATATTTGAAACTGTGTATGGAGTCTGCCTCCACCACAACACTACTTAATGCATTTCATTTGTTAACTACCCTTACACTGAAAAAAATTCTAACGTCTCTGTGACTCATCTGGGTTTTAAGTTTCCACCTGTGTCCTCTTGTTCGTGTTCCACCCGCGCTAAAGAGTTTGTCTTTGTCCACTCTGTCAATTTCCCTGGGAATTTTGTAAGTGGTTATCATGTCTCCCCTTACTCTTCTGTTTTCCATGGTTGTGAGGTTCCCTTAGCCTTTCCTCGTAACTCATTCCTCTCAATTCCGGGACCAGTCTGGTGGCATACCTCTGAATCTTCTCTAACTTTGTCTTCTGTTTAACTAGGTATGGACTCCAGGCTGGAGCTGCATTCTCCAGGATTGGTCTTACATAAGTGGTATACAGGGTCCTGAACGATTCCTTACACAAGTTTCTAAAGGCAGTTCTTATGTTGGCCAGTCTAGCATATGCCGCTGATGATATCCTTTTGATGTGGGCCTCTGGGGACAGGTTCGGTGTGATATCGACCCCCAGATCTTTCTCTCTATTTGACTCTTTTAGGATTTCACCTCCCAGATGGTATATTGTGTTCAGCCTTCTGCTTCCTTCGCCTAATTTCATTACTTTGCACTTTCCTGAGTTTAACTTTAGCAGCCATTTTCTAGACCATTCCTCCAGTTTGTCCAGGTCGTCCTGTAGTCTCTGTCTATCTTCATCTGTTTTGATTCTTCTCATAATTTTGGCATCGTCAGCAAACATTGAGAGGAATGAGTCTATACCCTCTGGAAGGTCGTTTACATATACTAGAAACAGGATGGGTCCAAGTACTGAGCCCTGTGGGACTCCACTGGTGACATCTCGCCACTCTGACGCCTCCCCCCTCACCGTTACTCGCAGTTTCCTATTGCTTAGATACTCCCTTATCCACTGGAGCACCTTACTTTTTACTCCTGCACCACATCTATTCACCACATCTACTTTTAAAATTACGAATATATTTTAAATAATATAATTTATAAATAATATAATTAAATAATATAATTTATAAATAATATAATTAAATAATATAATTTGTAAATAATATAATTAAATAATATAATTAAATAATATAATTTATAATATATATTATAATAATATTATAATATTTATAATATTACTTCTACAACCTACTCTTTTAATTCATCCCATTTTCTCATTACTCTGAAGGATAAAGAAAACTCCCTAACATCTCTGTGACACATATGACTTGAAATTGGTTCATCTTATACCTCCATGCTTAAGTGGTACTCCAAGGAATGCTTTAAGTCCCAGTTGAATGCTAGTTTCTTGTCTTTTGGGCTACATTATCGTGGTGTTCTCAGTAGTGTGGTTGGTAGAGCTACAGGATTCCGCTTTTTTGGTACTGGGTTCGAGGTTTTTTTCTGGATCTTCACAGGGCTTAGAATCCTGCTATTCTTTATGTTACACCATGACCGGGTCCTCTTGTTTTGGTTCCTCTCCTGGCAATATCCCCCCTTCTTCTAGCTTATGTCATATTGTTACATTCCCCTCATTCTAGTCACGCAATGGTTGAGCAGTGTTCCCATTTTCTGATCTTGTTTACGTCAGTGTCCCCTCCTCCTCCTTATTACTCCCATGCTATACATTGTCTTCCCTTGGTTTGGTGCTCCTCAAGTCAGTGTCCTTACGCTCTGATCCTCTCCCATGCCAGCATCACCTCGTGTTAGTTCCTCCCATGTTAAAATCTGTCTATTGTCAACATTGTCGATCTGCTGAGTATTTTGCGTGTCGTGATTATGCCTCCTTGGTTTGTTCTTTACTTCCTTAGTGCGAGAAGTAAATAATCTGTCTCCCGTTATTCTGTGCTCGTAATTATTGAATTTCGTCACTTGTGTTATTTGAAGATGTTGTCTTTCAGCACCGAGGTTACTTGCAAGTCAGGCTCGTGATCATTCTGCATGCAACAGTGGTTCCCAATTGATCGAGATTGACCGGTTGGGACTGACCGGTTGGGACTGACCGGTTGGGACTGACCGGTTGGGACTGACCGGTTGGGACTGATCACCGAGTCAGTCAAATTGTAGCTATTCAGAGAACACTGCCGAGACGGACGCAGATGAACACATTGGGTTCAATATGACGCCGATGCTGTTTGGTTTATGTTGGTCTTAAATAGGCCTGGAGGGTGGGTGGTTGTCTATCATTATCCCATTTTCTCTGACGTCCTATAAATATAGTTATAAGAACTACTTCTGTAGTTTCCTTAAGACTTTCTTCCACTCATCCTCTATCCTTATCTTCCTTAGCTACTTGTATCTTGCTCAAACAAACAATACCTTGTATTCTTCCTGGTAAGCTGTTCACGTCGGAATTTTGGCCAAGGTCTTTGATTTAGGACTTTATATAAAATAAGTCTAGTTTTTTCCTTTTTTCGCTCAAAACTGTTCAAAACTAAAATAAATTGACGGAAGAAATTTGGGTTTTCTCTTTTCAGGAATACTACTGAACAGTAATCTTGAATAAAATCGATTGCACTAAAAAATCACAACACTATCGGCCAGTGAGGCTCATATATGTGTGTGATGGTCAGCCAGATTTTGGAATGAGGTGTCAAAATCCCTTTAATGTGCACTGGAAATCATATCGGCCAAGGGTAAGAGGAGATTGGCTCTCTTGCTTAGGATTTATCTAATAGGATACACACAAGGGGTCTCCCTGAGGTTAGTGACTCAATACTTTGCCAGGTGAACATGCCAGTGTTATATATGGATGTACTGTCCATTACTTCCCTCACTCCCCTTACTTCCCTCACTTCCCTTCCTCACTTCCCATCCCTCACTCCCCTTCCCTTACTTCCTTCACTACTCCTAGTTTCCTCACTCCCTTCATTTTCTTTAAGTATTACTTGTTTATATCGCTCCCCTCGTTGCCATTGTTTCCACCACTCCTTTATTTATCTTGTTTCCCCTCACTTTACTCATTTCCTGTCTTCCTCCCTCAAGTTGTTTCCATCGCTCCCCTCACTAATGGCCGTAATAGTCAGTGCATGTGTGTGTGTGTTTGTCAGCTGAAATAAACGTCGATGAAGATATAGAGATACAAACAGACACTGCCTGTGTCTGTCTGAGTTTGTCTGTGAGTCTGTCTGTATGTCTGTCTTCACCCACGTGTACACGAGCCTCAAAAGAGAAAATCTCCAATTTTGTTGTTCATTATTTATTTATTTTTTTCATAGCATTCATTAGTTGCGAGGTCGTTTCCCTTGCCAGTGACGAGCCCTCAAACTCCCTCTGCCCCTCTGCCCCGCTGAGGAGTTGTCTACACTCTCCTGTGTTCCAGCACTCGAAGGTTTTCAACATCGCTACAGTATTCTTTCCAGTGCCTTTCCAATTTTCCTTTACTACGGGGAAGTATGCAGGATATGGCTGCTGTTCGCCCTTCCATCAGGGAGGAGAACCCGGCTCAAGTTAACTGTGCATGCTGTGTCTTGACCCAGTTCTCTCTCTCTCTCTCTCTCTCTTGCTTATCCACTTAGACTGGCTGGTTGAATGGTGGCTGGTTGAGCGGAGGCTGTTGAGCGGTGGCTGGTTGAGCAGTGGCTGGGTGAGCGGTGGCTGGTTGAGTGGTGGCTGGTTTAGGGGTGCCTGGTTGAGCGGTGGCTGGTTGAGCGGTGGCTGGTTGAGCAGTGACTGGTTGAGCAGTGGCTGGTTAATCAGTGGCTGGTTGAGCGGTGGCTGGTTAATCAGTGGCTGGTTGAGCAGTGGCTGGTTAATCAGTGGCTGGTTGAGCAGTGGCTGGTTAATCAGTGGCTGGTTGAGCAGTGGCTGGTTAATCAGTGGCTGGTTGAGCGGTGGCTGGTTAATCAGTGGCTGGTTGAGCAGTGGCTGGTTGAGCGGTGGCTGGTTAATCAGTGGCTGGTTGAGCAGTGGCTGGTTGAGCAGTGGCTGGTTGAGCAGTGGCTGGTTGAACAGTGGCTGGTTAATCAGTGGCTGGTTAATCAGTGGCTGGTTGAGCAGTGGCTGGTTGAGCAGTGGCTGGTTGAGCAGTGGCTGGTTGAGCGGTGGCTGGTTGAGCAGTGGCTGGTTAATCAGTGGCTGGTTGAGCAGTGGCTGGTTAATCAGTGGCTGGTTGAGCAGTGGCTGGTTGAGCGGTGGCTGGTTGAGCAGTGGCTGGTTGAGCAGTGGCTGGTTGAGCAGTGGCTGGTTGAGCAGTGGCTGGTTGAGCAGTGGCTAGTTAATCAGTGGCTGGTTGAGCAGTGGCTGGTTGAGCGGTGGCTGGTTAATCAGTGGCTGGTTGAGCAGTGGCTGGTTAATCAGTGGCTGGTTGAGCGGTGGCTGGTTAATCAGTGGCTGGTTGAGCGGTGGCTGGTTAATCAGTGGCTGGTTGAGCAGTGGCTGGTTGAGCAGTGGCTGGTTAATCAGTGGCTGGTTGAGCAGTGGCTGGTTAATCAGTGGCTGGTTGAGCAGTGGCTGGTTAATTAGTGGCTGGTTGAGCGGTGGCTGGTTAATCAGTGGCTGGTTGAGCGGTGGCTGGTTAATCAGTGGCTGTCGGAAAATCCGACACCATTTAATAATCATACAGATAATAGCTGTATTGTATAAACAAGTTACCCATAGAAAACGTAACTTGTAGTGGAATTACCGTCTAAAGAAAACGGGATATCATTACCACATACCATTATAAATTCACCAGCTATTCTGCTGGGAATTATTCTTAAATACATTAGTCTTTGGACTTTACCATCATAAAACCATCTCATATAAATTAACTTAATTATCAATATTAAAGTAGAGTAAATGTGACCCTTCTATCACTTTGTCATCTGGACAATGTAAGCCAGGCGTCAGAGTGAGGAAGGAGGGGCAGCCATTGTTGTTGTCACCTCCGGGACGCATGGAGCAAATTCGGCTCCTATCATATCTGGACAATGTTGGCCAGTAGCGTCAATAGTATGGAGTGTTAGACATTGCCATTGTTTATACTGAGACCAGAGGCTCACAGGAGCAAATACGGCTCCTGTTAATTTTACTTGGACGAAGTGTTATGGAAACCAAAGGTGTACCATTATCACACGCTGTCAACAAATTCAAGTTAAGTGTCTTTCCGAAACCCGTATATCTATCATTAGTGGCCATTAATGTCATTGGGTAGGGTGAGCCAATTAGATCACGAAATCGCCTCATACTAAAGGTAATTAAGCCAGGTCTTCAATTGTTCCATGTACAGTTTTCTCTGATATACCTGTCATATATAGGATTCTGGCTTTACAGCTAGCGCCCTTTTAACAGGTCAAGACGAGGAAGCAATGTGCAACAGTTACTGGGTGATGGAAGCTATCTCAAAGAGGATAATGGTGTCTACATCCTAGTTATATCTGTTTGGACTAACCTGCTGTACTATAAGATAAGGAACCTCTTCAATGTATGTAGTCTATTACTGTAGTTTGATTGGCTGCATATATATTAATTTAATAAACCCCCCTAATGTGTAGAGGATCGATTTGTGAGATTAAGAGATTATTGCAGAAATACAGTCCACTTATCATTATACAAATTGCTATCGAAGTATATAAATTAACGTAAATATAAATTCATATAAATTAAATAAATATAAATCTCACAGGTCGGTTCCCACATTATTTGGTCCTTCGAAACCGAATTATTTGGTCCTTCGGAACCGGAATATTCGGTCCTTTGAACCCACATTTGGTCATCCGAGTACCGGATGAACCAGTTAACCAGTGGATTCATTAAATAAACTAGTGCAGTGTGATTTAAACAAAGCCAGCAGTCAATGACGGCGGCGTTGACTCGTGCGAGTTCACGAGCCCTGCTCAGTTCAGATCAGCTTCGTCAGCGGTTTCATGCACACCCACAGATATTTGGTGGCGTGTTATTCTGTGAAATGACAGCGCTAATATAGAAGCCAGCCAAATTAGTGGCTGTGTCCTCGCAAGATTGTTCACGGATTTTGTGGTGTTAAATTTCGCGAGAGATTATCTACGAATTTTGTGGACTTTATTTCGCGAGGTCACTAATAATATTTAATACTTCTAGATAATATTAGAAGTTTCATAGAGGCTAATTAAAAGGCTATTATCAATAATTGTGTATATTATTTTTCCAAAATAGAGAATTATTTAATATATATTGCACTAGTGATCACAGTATAATATTTACTAATTGCCAACCCACAACAGGGTAGGATATGACTAGTTGAACTATTATTGCTCATCCTAGTCCCATTATTACCATAGTCAGTTGTACTATATTGATCAACCTAACACCATTAATGAATGGTCCAGACCCTATTTTGGGTGTAATTTTTATTAACTCGAGTTGAGTTGTGTATATATAATAATTTACTTATGATCATTACACCTTTGAGTGATTAATTAGTGTCTCTACCATCCTAGGGTGATATAGAAGAGCTAACCTAAAGGTACTTCCAGTGACACTGGTTTATCACTCAAATCATTAGTGTGTATGATTGTATATATATAATGTGTATTAATTTTAAGTGCTAACCTCTAGTAGAGGTAGGATTATTGACTAGTGAGTGCAGAATTTGACCCTAGGCTACCATCAGTGCTTGTTCAGTATTATGAGCAGCCCAAGTACAAGCCCCACAAGGCTTCACCAACTAGCCAGTATGGATAATGCAGGGAGAATGAAAAGAACCCTTGCAGGTCTTAAAGGCCACTTAACAAGACAGATCAAGATATGTGAAGATTTGTCACAACAATCTCAAGTTGATTATGCTGATCTGGAAAGCTATTATCAAGCAGCTGCAGGTAAATTTGAGCAAATCAAATGCCAAATGGCTGTCTTTGTGGGGACAGACTACTACCATCGATTCATTGGTAGCCCTACTAAATATCAGGGCATAAACATGTTAAACTCTGCAGGAGGTAAATTACTCTCAGGCTCAGTATCAAGCCTGAGGAGACCTATGCCTGCAGATAAACAATACCAGTAGAAATCTAAATTTGTCAGCTGATTATATTTCTCCAGTAGCATTATACTAAGGAGATTACAGCTGACTATACCAACAGAGGTTGATGTTAGTATCATCATTTAAAGCTGAAGATGAGTTCATGAGGCCTCAGTGGCAAATCAGTGAACAGTAGCTTAAACAGCTACAAGTCACTGCGACCAATATCACTGAACCCACTGCAGTCTCAGAACCATACTTTACTTTAATGATGAGCTATTCAATCTTCTGAATCAATTAACTAAATTAAACCCTAATAAATATGATGACTGATTTGATACATTTATTATTTAATCAAGATGTATTCCATGGGCTTCAGTGTTTATATATCAGTGACCAGTTACCTGAACAAACTTCAAGTTATATCTAATGTCACTGATCTCACTGCAGTCCCTGAATCATACTTGACTGTAGTACTTGATCACATCCAGTCTTCTGGGTTAAATAATATGTAATTAGGCTTGAATATTAGCCTTTCAAGAGTTAACAGGGAAATGAAATCGCATTAGACTTCTAACCCCTGCAACTCTAGTACGGGACATCCGTCCTGTACGAACAGACACACAAATGTGTGATTACTAACTACTAACATCAAATTAATCTAATAATTCGAAGGAGGAGTATCGGTGTTCGTCTGTTCTAATTAGGACTTCGACCCGTGAGCAGCCCCTGGGGAATTATGTCGGAAAATCCGACACCATTTAATAATCATACAGATAATAGCTGTATTGTATAAACAAGTTACCCATAGAAAACGTAACTTGTAGTGGAATTACCGTCTAAAGAAAACGGGATATCATCACCACATACCATTATAAATTCACCAGCTATTCTGCTGGGAATTATTCTTAAATACATTAGTCTTTGGACTTTACCATCATAAAAACATCTCATATAAATTAACTTAATTATCAATATTAAAGTAGAGTAAATGTGACCCTTCTATCACTTTGTCATCTGGACAATGTAAGCCAGGCGTCAGAGTGAGGAAGGAGGGGCAGCCATTGTTGTTGTCACCTCCGGGACGCATGGAGCAAATTCGGCTCCTATCATATCTGGACAATGTCGGCCAGTAGCGTCAATAGTATGGAGTGTTAGACATTGCCATTGTTTATACTGAGACCAGAGGCTCACAGGAGCAAATACGGCTCCTGTTAATTTTACTTGGACGAAGTGTTATGGAAACCAAAGGTGTACCATTATCACACGCTGTCAACAAATTCAAGTTAAGTGTCTTTCCGAAACCCGTATATCTATCATTAGTGGCCAGTAATGTCATTGGGTAGGGTGAGCCGGTTAGATCACGAAATCGCCTCATACTAAAGGTAATTAAGCCAGGTCTTCAATTGTTCCATGTACAGTTTTCTCTGATATACCTGTCATATATAGGATTCTGGCTTTACAGCTAGCGCCCTTTTAACAGGTCAAGATGAGGAAGCAATGTGCAACAGTTACTGGGTGATGGAAGCTATCTCAAAGAGGATAATGGTGTCTACATCCTAGTTATATCTGTTTGGACTAACCTGCTGTACTATAAGATAAGGAACCTCTTCAATGTATGTAGTCTATTACTGTAGTTTGATTGGCTGCATATATATTAATTTAATAAACCCCCCTAATGTGTAGAGGATCGATTTGTGAGATTAAGAGATTATTGCAGAAATACAGTCCACTTATCATTATACAAATTGCTATCGAAGTATATAAATTAACGTAAATATAAATTCATATAAATTAAATAAATATAAATCTCACAGGTCGGTTCCCACAGTGGCTGGTTAATCAGTGGCTGGTTAATCAGTGGCTGGTTGAGCAGTGGCTGGTTGAGCAGTGGCTGGTTGAGCAGTGGCTGGTTAATCAGTGGCTGGTTGAGCAGTGGCTGGTTGAGCAGTGGCTGGTTGAGCGGTGGCTGGTTGAGCAGTGGCTGGTTGAGCGGTGGCTGGTTGAGCAGTGGCTGGTTGAGCGGTGGCTGGTTGAGCAGTGGCTGGTTGAGCAGTGTCTGGTTGAGCGGTGGCTTGTTGAGCAGTGGCTGGTTGAGCGGTGGCTGGTTGAGCAGTGGCTGGTTGAGCGGTGGCTGGTTGAGCAGTGGCTGGTTGAGCGGTGGCTGGTTGAGCAGTGGCTGGTTGAGCAGTGGCTGGTTGAGCGGTGGCTGGTTGAGCAGTGGGTGGTTGAGCAGTGGCTGGTTGAGCGGTGGCTGGTTGAGCAGTGGCTGGTTGAGCGGTGGCTGGTTGAGCAGTGGCTGGTTGAGCGGTAGCTGGTTGAGCGGTGGCTGATTGAGCAGTGGCTGGTTGAGCAGTGGCTGGTTGAGCGGTGGCTGGTTGAGCGGTGGCTGGTTGAGCAGTGGCTGGTTGAGCGGTGGCTGGTTGAGCAGTGGCTGGTTGAGCAGTGGCTGGTTGAGCGGTGGCTGGTTGAGCGGTGGCTGGTTGAGCAGTGGCTGGTTGAGCGGTGGCTGGTTGAGCAGTGGCTGGTTGAGCGGTGGCTGGTTGAGCAGTGGCTGGTTGAGCAGTGGCTGGTTGAGCGGTGGCTGGTTGAGCAGTGGCTGGTTGAGCAGTGGCTGGTTGAGCAGTGGCTGGTTGAGCAGTGGCTGGTTGAGCGGTGGCTGGTTGAGCAGTGGCTGGTTGAGCAGTGGCTGGTTGAGCAGTGGCTGGTTGAGCAGTGGCTGGTTGAGCAGTGGCTGGTTGAGCAGTGGTTGGTTGAGCAGTGGCTGGTTGAGCAGTGGCTGGCTGCGCGGTGACTGTAGCTTCTTACAGAGTTTGACTTCCGATTCCAGATGGTGCGATTAGTTAGGCACTGTTGCTATACTCCCGCCTTATTGCCAACTGATCTATACAGTTATACTGGCTTAGCGATTTATTATGCTCCAGTAATTCTTCCAGTACGTTGCCAGGATTAACTAACCCTGAGATAACAGCCAGAATCTTTCTCTGTATTTATACACCTTAAGATAACAATTAACAGAGATTTAGGTTATCATCCTGCCCCTTTGCGGATATTTGGTCGAGTAAGGATTCATTTATGTTCCACTCTTGCTGCTTTAGTGAGACATTTCTCAGACTCACGTCTCCTGGGTAAGTTATCTCTAAAGTGCTATTTCATTTACTCTGATTAAAGTTGTAAGAACATGCAATGTCAGTAAGTCAGGGCCTTGAGGGGCTTGTGTTGTGTGCGTGTTGAGTCTCGCATTAACACGCATTTATCTTAAATGCTATTTCTTAGGACCGGAGGAGGAGGAGGAGCAAGCATTATTGCTTGCTCATATTGCTTGCGAAGAAATAAGCACTAAACATCTAGTATATATCAGTTATAATAAATGTACTCATTTCCAGCTATACTTTCACTGAATTTTACTGAATTACACAATAGTAAAGTTTCAATATATATTTTGTTTTCTCTTTAATTGAATATTTGAGGAAATTTTCAAGATTTTCGAAGGAAAATACAATTCAACTGTTACGCTTAAATCTAATACCACGTGGAGCACATTGTTCATTATTAACATTTACGGTCGTCTCAACTCGCTAAAAAATTTGAACATCAAATACAGTAAAAGCATTACATTAATAATGAGATTACTTTATGAGTTTACGGGACAGTGTATATGATGTAAACTCATGAATTCATGTTTCATGAATGTGTTATTATGCAGTCTGAAATTAAATTGATTCTCTTTCTCTCTTCTACAATGAGAAAATCAAAATGTCTTCTATCAATGAGAAAAAATGCTTCAAGTGAAGTATCACTGAGACTTCCTCATTGATACTAAACGTTAATGTGACTTATTTGTGCATTTGAAGAGTAGCGTCAAAGGTAGAATTCCTTGACTACAAGACATGGTGGAAGGGGGGGGGGGCAGTGTGTGAAACCCTGGTCAGGCTTCAGTGTAAGCCTCAGGAGCCCTAGGAAATTTACTCAAATCACAGGTTGCATGGTTTGAGTCCGAGGTTATAGTGGCCTAAGGCTTAGGTTTGTTCAATTTTAAATCCAGAGCATGAGTTCGAATCCTGCTCATGGTTCCTACTGATTTTCACGGGGAGAGAGAGAGAGAGAGAGAGAGAGAGAGAGAGAGAGAGAGAGAGAGAGAGAGAGAGAGAGAGAGAGAGAGAGAGAGAGAGAGAGAGAGAGAGAGAGAGAGAGAGAGAGAGAGGGAGAGAGAGAGAGGGAGAGAGAGAGAGAGAGAGAGAGAGAGAGAGAGAGAGAGAGAGAGAGAGAGAGAGAGAGGGAGAGAGAGAGAGAGAGAGAGAGAGAGAGAGAGAGAGAGAGAGAGAGAGAGGGAGAGAGAGAGAGAGAGAGAGAGAGAGAGAGAGAGAGAGAGAGAGAGAGAGAGAGAGAGAGAGAGAGAGAGAGAGAGAGAGAGAGAGAGAGAGAGAGAGGGAGAGAGAGAGAGAGAGAGAGAGAGAGAGAGAGAGAGAGAGAGAGAGAGAGAGAGAGAGAGAGAGAGAGAGAGAGAGAGAGAGAGAGAGAGAGAGAGAGAGAGAGAGAGAGAGACTGTTATTAATTAAGTGTGAAGAGCAAGGAGGAGGAGATATATTCTCTGTGGAAGCCTGGAGTTAATATAATTTGTTTATTTTATCTTCTTGAAGCAAAATGTTGTTCGTGAATTATTAACTAATTCATTCTGTAATTAGTAACATTCTAGACACAAGTGTTTGGGGCGAGAATGAGACTCAGGCAGCAGTTACAGGAAGACAATATTCACAAACAGAACAACAAATATACTCAAATACAGTAAAAAATATGTCCCGGGAACTGTCTAACTTGAGAACAACGAGAGTCCCAGGTGAAGCAAGGAGGATATAGTGTGAGACGCAAGGGTGAAGCAAGGAGGATATAGTGGGAGACGCAGAGGGTGAAGCAAAGAGGATATAGTGGGAGACGCAGAGGGTGAAGCAAAGAGGATATAGTGGGAGACGCAGAGGGTGAAGCAAGGAGGATATAGTGGGAGACGCAGGGGTGAAGCAAGGAGGATATAGTGGGAGACGCAAGGGTGAAGCAAGGAGGATATACTGAGAGACGCAGGGGTGAAGCAAGGAGGATATAGTGGGAGACGCAGGGGTGAAGCAAGGAGGATATAGCGGGAGACGCAGGGGTGAAGCAAGGAGGATATAGTGGGAGACGCAGAGGGTGAAGCAAGGAGGATATAGTGGGAGACGCAAGGGTGAAGCAAGGAGGATATACTGAGAGACGCAGAGGGTGAAGCAAGGAGGATATAGCGGGAGACGCAAGGGTGAAGCAAGGAGGATATAGTGGGAGACGCAGAGGGTGAAGCAAGGAGGATATAGCGGGAGACGCAAGGGTGAAGCAAGGAGGATATAGTGGGAGACGCAGAGGGTGAAGCAAGGAGGATATAGTGGGAGACGCAGAGGGTGAAGCAAGGAGGATATAGCGGGAGACGCAAGGGTGAAGCAAGGAGGATATAGTGGGAGACGCAGAGGGTGAAGCAAGGAGGATATAGTGGGAGACGCAAGGGTGAAGCAAGGAGGATATACTGAGAGACGCAAGGGTGAAGCAAGGAGGATATACTGAGAGACGCAGGGGTGAAGCAAGGAGTATATATTGGGGGACGCAGGGGTGAAGCAAAGAGGATATAGTGGGAGACGCAGAGGGTGAAGCAAGGAGGATATAGTGGGAGACGCAGGGGTGAAGCAAGGAGGATATAGTGGGAGACGCAAGGGTGAAGCAAGGAGGATATACTGAGAGACGCAGGGGTGAAGCAAGGAGGATATAGTGGGAGACGCAGGGGTGAAGCAAGGAGGATATAGCGGGAGACGCAGGGGTGAAGCAAGGAGGATATAGTGGGAGACGCAGAGGGTGAAGCAAGGAGGATATAGTGGGAGACGCAAGGGTGAAGCAAGGAGGATATACTGAGAGACGCAGAGGGTGAAGCAAGGAGGATATAGCGGGAGACGCAAGGGTGAAGCAAGGAGGATATAGTGGGAGACGCAGAGGGTGAAGCAAGGAGGATATAGCGGGAGACGCAAGGGTGAAGCAAGGAGGATATAGTGGGAGACGCAGAGGGTGAAGCAAGGAGGATATAGGGGGAGACGCAGGGGTGAAGCAAGGAGGATATAGTGGGAGACGCAAGGGTGAAGCAAGGAGGATATAGCGGGTGACGAAGAGGGTAAAGCAAGGAGGATATAGCGGGAGACGCAAGGGTGAAGCAAGGAGGATATACTGAGAGACGCAGAGGGTGAAGCAAGGAGGATATAGCGGGAGACGCAAGGGTGAAGCAAGGAGGATATAGTGGGAGACGCAGGGGTGAAGCAAGGAGGATATAGTGGGAGACGCAGGGGTGAAGCAAGGAGGATATAGGGGAGACGCAAGGGTGAAGCAAGGAGGATATAGTGGGAGACGCAGAGGGTGAATCAAGGAGGATATAGTGGGAGACGCAGGGGTGAAGCAAGGAGGATATAGTGGGAGACGCAGAGGGTGAAGCAAGGAGGATATAGTGGGAGACGCAGGGGTGAAGCAAGGAGGATATAGTGGGAGACGCAGAGGGTGAAGCAAGGAGGATATAGTGGGAGACGCAGCGGTGAAGCAAGGAGGATATAGCGGGAGACGCAAGGGTGAAGCAAGGAGGATATAGTGGGAGACGCAGGGGTGAAGCAAGGAGGATATAGTGGGAGACGCAGAGGGTGAAGCAAGGAGGATATAGTGGGAGACGCAAGGGTGAAGCCATGAGGATATACTGAGAGACGCAGGGGTGAAGCAAGGAGGATATAGTGGGAGACGCAGGGGTGAAGCAAGGAGGATATAGTGGGAGACGCAGAGGGTGAAGCAAGGAGGATATAGTGGGAGACGCAAGGGTGAGGCCAGGAGGATATACTGAGAGACGCAGGGGTGAAGCAAGGAGGATATACTGAGAGACGCAGAGGGTGAAGCAAAGAGGATATAGTGGGAGACGCAAGGGTGAAGCAAGGAGGATATACTGAGAGACGCAGAGGGTGAAGCAAGGAGGATATAGTGGGAGACGCAAGGGTGAAGCAAGGAGGATATACTGAGAGATGCAGGGGTGAAGCAAGGAGGATATAGTGGGAGACGCAAGGGTGAAGCAAGGAGGATATACTGAGAGACGCAGAGGGTGAAGCAAGGAGGATATAGTGGGAGACGCAAGGGTGAAGCAAGGAGGATATACTGAGAGACGCACGGGTGAAGCAAGGAGGATATAGTGGGAGACGCAAGGGTGAAGCAAGGAGGATATACTGAGAGACGCAGGGGTGAAGCAAGGAGGATATAGTGGGAGACGCAAGGGTGAAGCAAGGAGGATATACTGAGAGACGCAGAGGGTGAAGCAAGGAGGATATAGTGGGAGACGCAAGGGTGAAGCAAGGAGGATATACTGAGAGACGCAGGGGTGAAGCAAGGAGGATATAGTGGGAGACGCAAGGGTGAAGCAAGGAGGATATACTGAGAGACGCAGGGGTGAAGCAAGGAGGATATAGTGGGAGACGCAATGGTGAAGCAAGGAGGATATACTGAGAGACGCAGAGGGTGAAGCAAAGAGGATATAGTGGGAGACGCAGAGGGTGAAGCAAGGAGGATATTGTGAGTGACGCAGAGGGTGAAGCAAAGAGGATATAGTGGGAGACGCAAGGGTGAAGCAAGGAGGATATACTGAGAGACGCAGAGGGTGAAGCAAAGAGGATATAGTGGGAGACACAAGGGTGAAGCAAGGAGGATATACTGAGAGACGCAGGGGTGAAGCAAGGAGGATATAGTTGGAGACGCAGGGGTGAAGCAAGACGGACACAGTAGGAGACGCAGGGGTGAAGCAAGACGGGTACAAGTGGGGATCAGGTTGGGAGGGAAGGAGAGAGTTGACAGTGTAAAGAGGAGAGGAAATAGTAACGGTTGAGGATGGTCCTGGTGATGAAGAGAGAGGTGGGGGAGGGGGCGTGATGGAGCGTGAAATGGGTTGAGGATGAAGGAAGAGGGAAGGAAGGATGAAAGGAGAGGAACAGAAGGATAAGAACTGGAAGAAGGAGGGTGGAAAATAGGGAAAATTAGAGAGTTGGTGAAAGGGAGTTGGCACAAATTGCACCTTAATAAATATGTCATTTTTTATTTAAGTTCGCAGTGTTGACTAACTTCCTGCATTGTTTGAGGGCGCTCCAGACCCTCTCCCTTCATGGGTTATATTTTCTGGTCCCTAGGATGGGTCTATGTTCCTAGCAGGGGCTGTGTTCCTAGCAGGGCTCTATGTTCCTAGCAGGGGCTGTGTTCCTAGCAGGGCTGTGTGTTCCTAGCAGGGCTGTGTGTTCCTAGCAGGGCTGTGTGTTCCTAGCAGGGCTCTATGTTCCTAGCAGGGGCTGTGTTCCTAGCAGGGCTGTGTGTTCCTAGCAGGGCTGTGTGTTCCTAGCAGGGCTCTATGTTCCTAGCAGGGCTGTGTGTTTCTAGCAGGGCTGTGTGTTCCTAGCAGGGCTCTATGTTCCTAGCAGGGCTGTGTGTTCCTAGCAGCGCTGTGTGTTCCTAGCAGGGTTGTGTGTTCCTAGCAGGGCTGTGTGTTCCTAGTAGCGCTCTATGTTCCTAGCAGGGCTGTGTGTTCCTAGCAGGGCTCTATGTTCCTAGCAGCGCTGTGTGTTCCTAGCAGGGCTCTATGTTCCTAGCAGGGCTGTGTGTTCCTAGCAGCGCTCTATGTTCCTAGCAGGACTGTGTGTTCCTAGCAGCGCTCTATGTTCCTAGCAGGGCTGTGTGTTCCTAGCAGCGCTCTATGTTCCTAGCAGGGCTCTATGTTCCTAGCAGGGCTGTGTGCTCCTAGCAGCGCTCTATGTTCCTAGCAGGACTGTGTGTTCCTAGCAGGGCTCTATGTTCCTAGCAGGGCTGTGTGTTCCTAGCAGGGCTGTGTGTTCCTAGCAGGGCTGTGTGTTCCTAGCAGGACTGTGTGTTCCTAGCAGGGCTGTGTGTTCCTAGCAGGGCTGTGTGTTCCTAGCAGGGCTCTATGTTCCTAGCAGGGGCTGTGTTCCTAGCAGGGCTGTGTGTTCCTAGCAGGGCTGTGTATTCCTAGCAGGACTGTGTGTTCCTAGCAGGGCTCTATGTTCCTAGCAGGACTGTGTGTTCCTAGCAAGGCTCTATGTTCCTAGCAGGGCTGTGTGTTCCTAGCAGGGCTCTATGTTCCTAGCAGGGCTGTGTGTTCCTAGCAGTGCTCTATGTTCCTAGCAGGGCTGTGTGTTCCTAGCAGGGGCTGTGTGTTCCTAGCAGGGCTGTGTGTTCCTAGCAGGGCTGTGTGTTCCAAGGAGTGCTCTATGTTCCAAGCAGTAACAGAAACCAGGAGCGCATGGACTGAGTCACTGTAGCAGTGCACAGCCTCAGACTTGGTGGATGATGTAGGCTTCCTGCTCAGAGGAAGTTGATAGCATCATATTATACCGTGACGCACCAGCACCTTGCCTTGACCAGACCACACACTAGAAGGTGAAGGGACGACGACGTTTCGACAATCGACTTGAGAATGGTCCAGGACGGACCGAAACGTCGTCGTCCCCTCACCTTCTAGTGTGTGGTCTGGTCAACATACTTTAGCCACGCTATTGTGACTCATCGCCTGCACCTTGCGTTGTGTGGTGGGCACAACACCTCCAGGTGTTCACGCAGCACATCAAGATTCCCTCTTCTTTTCCTGGTGCTTCTCCACCCACCAACATTTCCCACAACACTCTAGGTCCTCCAGTCGGTGTCCAGGAGGAGGTCGAACCAGTGCAGTATTAACTCTAGGCGAGTCAGTTAGCCGGAAGATGGACAGGAGAGATGCCACTTAACCAGATGACAGACAGTTAAGGAACCAACATGAGAGAAGCCAGTTGAGATGATAGCTGGAAATAGCGACAGAAGACTTAAGAGGTTTATTTTTATTTTTAATATTGTGGGTTTGTTCGACTTCAAACATTTCAGAGACGTCGTTTCTCTCACAATTAAAAAGCAGGTTTATTTTCCAGGTTGAGACAGTTGCGAAAACCTGTTCACTGTTCGTCCAGTTCTTGTCTGTAAAAAGACCACAAAAATGTAATGTACATGTAAAAAGGCCACAAAAAGATGTAATTGAATTCTCAAGTCTTGTAAATCGTCGATCAGAACGTGAAATGTTATAAAAAAATAAAGTTGTTTTTGGCCAGAAATATCCCCAATTTTTGGTAAACATTTATAGTAATTCGTCAGCTTTTTCCGAGTGTCACTTTCCTCCGTCTTTTGCCTAATGCTTTTTCGTATCTAAGAATTTTCCTAGTTAATTGTTTTCATTAATTTGTCTGAATTGTTTAAGGCTAAAATTATATTTAATGGGAAACTCTTAATATGTGTTGACGGAAGAGGCAGCCTCCCTCTACTGCTGGTTTACACACCCCTCTACTGCTGGTTTACATCCCTCTGCTGCTGGTTTACACACCCCTCTACTGCTGGTTTACATCCCTCTACTGCTGGTTTACACACCCCTCTACTGCTGGTTTACATCCCTCTACTGCTGGTTTACACACCCCTCTACTGCTGGTTTACATCCCTCTACTGCTGGTTTACACACCCCTCTACTGCTGGTTTACACCCCTCTACTGCTGGTTTACACACTCCTTTACTGCTGGTTTACATCCCTCTACTGCTGGTTTACACACCCCTCTACTGCTGGTTTACACACCCCTCTACTGCTGGTTTACATCCCTCTGCTGCTGGTTTACATCCCTCTACTGTTGGTTTACACACCCCTCTACTGCTGGTTTACATCCCTCTACTGCTGGTTTACACACCCCTCTACTGCTGGTTTACACACCCATCTACTGCTGGTTTACATCCCTCTACTGCTGGTTTACACACCCCTCTACTGCTGGTTTACATCCCTCTACTGCTGGTTTACATCCCTCTACTGCTGGTTTACACACCCCTCTACTGCTGGTTTACATCCATCTACTGCTGGTTTACATCCCTCTACTGCTGGTTTACACACCCCTCTACTGCTGGTTTACATCCCTCTACTGCTGGTTTACATCCCTCTCATGCTGGTTTACACACCCCTCTACTGCTGGTTTACATCCCTCTACTGCTGGTTTACATCCCTCTCCTGCTGGTTTACATCCCTCTACTGCTGGTTTACATCCCTCTCCTGCTGGTTTACATCTCTCGCCTGCTGGTTTACATCCCTCGCCTGCTGGTTTACATCCCTCGCCTGCTGGTTTACATCCCTCTACTGCTGGTTTACATCCCTCTCCTGCTGATTTACATCCCTCGCCTGCTGGTTTACATCCCTCTCCTGCTGGTTTACATCCCTCTACTGCTGGTTTACATACCTCTCCTGCTGGTTTGCATACCTCTACTGCTGGTTTACATCCCTCTCCTGCTGGTTTACATCCCTTTACTGCTGGTTTACATCCCTCTCCTGCTGGTTTACATCCATCTCCTGCTGGTTTACATCCATCTCCTGCTGGTTTACATCTCTCTACTGATGGTTTACATCCCTCTCCTGCTGGTTTACATCCATCTACTGCTGGTTTACATTCCTCTGCTTCTTGTTTACATCCCTCTCCTGTAGGTTACATCCCTCTCCTGCAGGTTTACATCCCCTTTCCTGCAGGTTTACATCCATCTGCTGCTGGTTTACATTCATCTTCTACTGGTTTACAACTCTCTCCTGCTGGTTTACAACCCTCTACTGCTGGTTTACAACATTCACATGCTGGTTTATATCCCTCTGTTGTTGGTTTACATCCCTCTCCTAATTTACACCCCTCTTCTGCAGGTTTGCATCCCTCTTCTGCAGGTTTACCTTCCTCTTCTACTGGTTTACCTTCCTCTTCTACTGGTTTACACCCCTCTTCTGCTGGTTTCCATCCCCCACACTGATTTTCTTTTCCCAGCCCAAAACACCAACGAACTCCCTACTTCCACACCATTGAACAAACTCGACAAGTGTATGTACTCACCTAGTTGTACTCACCTATTTGTGCTTGCGGGGGTTGAGCTTTGGCTCTTTGGTCCCGCCTCTCAACTGTCAATCAACTGGTGAACAGGTTCCTAAGCCTACTGGGCTCTATCATATCTACATTTAAAACTGTGTATGGAGTCAGCCTCCACCACATCACTGCCAAATGCATTCCATCCGTTAACTACTCTGACACTGAAAAAGTTCCTTCTAACGTCTCTGTGCCTCATGTGGGTACTCAGTTTCCACCTGTGTCCCCTTGTTCGCGTCCCACCAGTGTTAAATAGTTCAGCCTTGTTTACCCGATCGATTCCTCTGAGGATTTTGTAGGTTGTGATCATGTCTCCCCTTACTCTTCTGTCTTCTAGTGTCGTAAGGTGCATTTCCCGCAGCCTTTCCTCGTAACTCATGCCTCTTAGTTCTGGGACTAGTCTAGTAGCATACCTTTGGACTTTTTCCAGCTTCGTCTTGTGCTTGACAAGGTACGGGCTCCATGCTGGGGACGCATACTCCAGGATTGGTCTTACATATGTGGTGTACAAGATTCTGAATGATTCCTTACGCAGGTTCCTGAACGCTGTTCTCATGTTAGCCAGCCTCGCATATGCCGCAGACGTTATTCTTTTTATGTGGGCTTCAGGAGACAGGTGTGATATCAACTCCTAGATCTTTCTCTCTGTTCTTTTCATTAAGTACTTCACCTCCTATTCTGTATCCTGTGTCTGGATTCCTATTTCCACTGCCTAGTTTCATTACTTTGCATTTACTCGGGTTGAACTTCAACAGCCATTTGTTGGACCATTCACTTAGTCTGTCTAGGTCATTTTGTAGCCTCCTACTATCGTCCTCACTTTCAATCCTCCTCATAATTTTTGCATCATCGGCAAACATTGAGAGAAACGATTCTATACCCTCTGGGAGATCATTTACATATATCAGAAACTGTATAGGTCCAAGGACTGACCCCTGCGGGACTCCACTCGTAACGTCTCGCCAATCTGAGACCTCACCCCTCACACTGACTCGTTGTCTCCTGATGCTTAGGTACTCCTGTATCCAACGGAGTACCTTCCCTTTCACTCCAGCCTGCATCTCCAGCTTTTTCACTAGCCTCTTGTGTGGCACTGTATCAAAGGCTTTCTGACAATCCAAAAATATGCAGTCTGCCCACCCTTCTCTTTCTTGCCTTATTTTTGTTGCCTGGTCGTAGAATTCAAGTAACCCTGTGAGGCAGGACCTGCCATCCTTGAATCCATGTTGATGCTGTGTTACAAAGTTCTTTCGCTCCAGGTGCTCCACTAGCTTTCTTCACACAATCTTCTCCGTCAGCTTGCATGGTATGCAGGTTAGGGACACTGGTCTGTAATTCCGTGCCTCCTGTCTATCCCCTTTCTTGTATATCGGGACTACGTTAGCTGCTTTCCAAATTTCTGGCAGTTCCCCTATTGCCAGTGATTTGGTATACACTATGGAGAGTGGGAGGCACAGTTCTTCTCCTCCTTCCTTTAGTATCCAAGGGGAGATTCCATCTGGGCCTATAGCCTGTCACATCCAACTCTAGTAAACACTTCCTTACTTCCCCGCTGGTAATCTCAAACTCTTCCAGTGGTTCCTGGTTTGCTATTCCCTCTGTTATCTCTGAGATTTCTCCTTGCTCTAAGGTGAAGACCTCTTGGAACTTCATATTCAGTTCATGACACACTTCCTTGTAGTTTGTAGTGAATCCTTCTGCCCCTATCCTTAATTTCATAACCTGTTCCTTTACTGTTGTTTTTCTCCTGATGTGGCTATGCAGCAATTTAGGCTGAGTCTTTGCCTTGCTTGCGATGTCATTTTCGTATTGTCTTTCTGCCTCTCTTCTCATCCTGACATATTCATTCCTGGCATTCTGGTATCTTTCTCTGCTCTCCAGTGTCCTGTTATTCCTACAGTTTCTCAATGCTCTTTATCTTTGCTGCTTAGCTCGCTTACATCTCTGATTAAACCATGGGTTTCTCATCTTCATTTCACTGTTTTCCTTTTGGGCTGGGACAAACTTGTTTGCTGCGTCCTTGCATTTTTGCGTGATGTAGTCCATCATATCTTGGGCCGTCTTTTCCCTGAGCTCTGTTTCCCATGCTATATCTTTTAGGAATTTTCTTATCTCCTCATAGTTTCCCTTTCGGTATGCTAACCTTTTGGTTTCGGTATCCCTCCTCGAGTTCAATAACCCTTCTTCAATCAGGTACTCAAACACCTATACACTGTGGTCGCTTATTCCTACTGGGGCTTCAAAACCGATTTCTCTTATGTCAGAGTCGTTCAGGGTGAAGACCAGGTCGAGTCTCGCTGGTTCGTCATTTCCTCTCATCCTTGTGGGTTCTCTGACATGCTGGGTTAAGAAGTTTCTAGTCACCACCACCAGTAGTTTGGCTCTCCACTTATCCTCGCCTCCATGCGGTTCCATGTTGTCCCAATCAATCCTTCCGTGATTGAAGTCCTCCATGATGAGCAGGTGGGATCTATTTCTACTGGCAGCAGAGGCTGCCCGCTCAATTATAGTGTTAACTGCCATGTTGTTGTTTTCGTACTCTTGACTGGGTCTTTTGTCATTTGGTGGAGGGTTATATATTACTGCTACTACTATCCTTGGTCCTCCCATTGTCATGGTGCCTGCTATATAGTCTTTGAAACCCTCACAGCCCGGGATATCCATCTCCTTTAAATTCCATTCCTTTCTCATGAGCAGGGCCACTCCGCCTCCTCCCCTACCTTCCCTCTCTTTCCTTATTACTGTGTACTCCTGGGGAAACACGGCATTCGTTATGATTGCAGAGAGTTTTGTTTCAGTGAGTCCGATTACATCTGGGTTCACTTCTTGTGCTCTCTCCCTTAGTTCACTTGCCTTGCTTGTGATCCCATCTATGTTCGAGTACATTGCCCTGAAACTGACTCTCTTCTGCTTCTCCTCTGGGAGGGACCTGTGGGGTCTGGGGTGAGCGGGAGCTGGGAGGATCTGGAACGGGGAGACTGGTGGAAGAGGAAGGGCTTGGGGGGGTGGGGGGGGGGGAGGGCGAGGATAGGGGGAGTGGGTGAGAGGGGGAGGGTTGGGGGGGTGGGTGAGAGGGAGAGGGTTGGAGGGGGTGAAAGGGGGAGGGTTGAGGGGAGTGAGAGGAGGAGGTTTGGGGGGATGGGGGAGAAGGGGGGGTTTGGGGGAGAAATCAGTAAAGGGGGGAGGGCTTGGGGGGCATGGGGGGAAGGGAAGGCTGAGGTGGGTGAGGAAGAGGGGAGGGTTTTGGGGTGTGGTGGAGAGGGGAAGGCTTAGGTGGGGTGGGGGAGAGTGGGGGGCTTAGGGGGGCGGGGGAGAACGGAGGGCTTGTGGGTGGGAGAGATGGGAGGGCATGTGGGAGAAGGGAGGGCTTGGGGGATGGGGGGAGAAGGGAGGTCCTGGGGGGAGGGGAGAGTGGGAGGAGGGGGGGAGTGGGAGGAGAGGGGTGGATGGGGGGAGGGTGCCTTAGGTGGGTACTTAGTGGGGGGCTGACAGGGGTTGGGGCAGGTAGGTTGTCTGTTGGGTAGAATGTGGGGGTAGTGCCGCACTCCCTGTGGCTAGTGCACTGTTTGAGGAGGGTTCCCGATTCCCCTCTGGGATTGCAGGGATCGGGGATGTGTATCCCTGATTCCTTTCTCTCTCCCTGCGCTCCTTCCTCGCGTCTGCTGCCTGCTTTCTCTCTTTCCTTGTCATATCCCTCTGCAGGAATACTCTTTTGAACTTCTCTACATTTCCTAGACAGCACTTCCTTTCTAACATTTCCTCTTTCGCGATTTCGCTCATGATAACCACCTTTATCATTCGGTCTCTGTCCTTGTTGTACTTTCCAAGCCTGAAAACCTTTTCAACATTTTGTTCAGCTCCCTCCATCTTTACCTCTTTAAGGATCTCTTTAACCATGTTTTTGTCCTAGTCTCTCCGCTCCTTTGGTCTGGTCCCTGTTTGCTCTTTAATGCCTGCTACTACTACTGCTCTTTTTCTCTCTATCAGCAGGCTAGTACATCTAGCTGCTTCCTGAGAGGAGGCCACTTCCATGGCAACTTCCTTAACTGCAGACCTAGCTTCAGGGCTCGTTTTAAGTATTTCAGCAAATGAGAGCTGAGGTGTGGAGGTCCCCTCCAAAGTAGCATTCATGTCTCCCAGAGGCACGGTTTGTGTCTGGTATTGCGGAGGAGTCTCCTTCAGGCACCTTATCTCCTCCTTTGCTGCCCTTAGTTCATCCTGCAGGTTGGCAACTGTCTCCCTCATTACCCTCAGTCCTTCACTGAATTCATCCCACATTTGCTGGAATACTCCCTTCACCCAGGCTTCCTGTTCCACCCCATCCTCTGAATTTGTTTCAGCCGCGATTGTCATCTTGTGTTTGTCCCCTCGAGTTCGAGCTTCCATGTCTTCCCTATGAGAGAGAGAGAAAGAGAGAGAGAGAGAGAGAGATAGAGAGAGAGAGAGAGAGAGAGAGAGAGAGAGAGAGAGAGAGAGAGAGAGAGAGAGAGAGAGAGAGAGAGAGAGAGAGAGAGAGAGAGAGAGAGAGAGAGAGAAAGGGAGAGAGAGAGAGAGAAAGGGAGAGAGAGAGAGAGAGAAAGGGAGACAGAGAGAGAGAGAGAAAGGGAGACAGAGAGAGGGGGGGAGAGAGAGATAGGTGTGTGAGTGTGTACTGAAGGAGAGGGGGATGTGGGAGAGAGGGAAGGGATGTGAGGGTGTGTGGGGGGATTAGAGTGGGAAGGTTATGGGAGGGTGTGGACCATATGGTTGGGAGGCAGTGTGTGTACTGTTGTTGCTCTGGTGGGAGGGGGTGGGGGTGAGAGAAGGTGGGGGGGGGAGAGTTGTCTCGGTTTAGAGCAGAGTGTTTTTCACACTTGGATGTCAGAAAACTAGTTCCCACATGAGCCGCACATTTCCCTTGATATTCGTTTCAGTTTGTTAACTTATATCCAAGACTAACTATTAAAAAGCAATAACACTGTAGACTTTGTGAGAGGCCTTACCTTACTGCCAATTCAAAACATCCCGCAACACAAACAGGTGTTAAGTACTGTTGACAGTGGTGTGTAGGCCTGCTGGCTCCATCCACGCCGCTGCCAGGCGTAGGTCCCTCCAACTTGTCACTATATATCTCCAGTATTCTGCTTCTAATTCCTCTTAGCACCGATATAGTTCAATTCCACACGTTTAGAATCACTTCTTCACTAACCTATTCACTATTTGTTATGATCCTCACTATCACATCTAGTTGTGTACACTCTGACCATGCAGTGGCCCACGTGCTTGTCCTGGCACAGATGTTGTACCCCCGATCTTGCCTAATATGCACTATCGGACACTATCCATAAGTTTTCTTGATTCAAATTGGTGTGTTGCACTTTGTATTATCACTGAACACCGAATTTCGCGTGTATCCCTCTGATGTCCCGAGATATAAAGCCTTATTGACGAGCGCGGCGCAACGTGACCACCTCCCTCACCCTCGAGAAATGTGTGTATGTGTATGTGTGTGTGTGTGTGTGTGTGTGTGTGTGTGTGTGTGTGTGTGTGTGTGTGTGTGTGTGTGTGTGTTTACTAGTTGTGTTTACTAGTTGTGTTTTTGCGGGGGTTGAGCTTTGCTCTTTCGGCCAGCCTCTCAACTGTCAATCAACTGTTTACTAACTACTTTTTTTTTTTTTTTTTTTTCCCACACCACACACACACACCCCAGGAAGCAGCCCGTGACAGCTGACTAACTCCCAGGTACCTATTTACTGCTAGGTAACAGGGGCACTTAGGGTGAAAGAAACTTTGCCCATTTGTTTCTGCCTCGTGCGGGAATCGAACCCGCGCCACAGGATTACGAGTCCTGCGCGCTATCCACCAGGCTACGAGGCCCCCACTGTGTGTGTGTGTATGTGTGTGTGTGTGTGTGTGTGTGTGTGTGTGTGTGTGTGTGTGTGTGTGTGTGTGTGTGTGTGTGTGTGTGTGTGTACTCACCTAGTTGTACTCACCTAGTTGTGTTTGCGGGGGTTGAGCTCTGGCTCTTTGGTCCCACCTCTCAACCGTCAATCAACAGGTGTACAGATTCCTGAGCCTATTGGGCTCTATCATATCTACACTTGAAACTGTGTATGGAGTCAGCCTCCACCACATCACTTCCTAATGTATTCCATTTCTCAACCACTCTGACACTAAAAAAGTTCTTTCTAATATCTCTGTGGCTCATTTGGGCGCTCAGTTTCCATCTTTATCTATCCTATCAATTCCCTTGAGAATCTTGAATGTAGTGATCATGTCCCTCCTAACTCTTCTGTCTTCCAGTGAAGTGAGGTTCAATTCCCGCAGTCTCTCCTCGTAGCTCATACCTCTCAGCTCAGGTACTAGTCTGGTGGCAAATCTTTGAACCTTTTCCAGTTTAGTCTTATCCTTGACTAGATATGGACTCCATGCTGGGGCTGCATACTCCAGAATTGGCCTGACATATGTGGTATACAAAGTTCTGAATGATTCTTTACACAAATTTCTGAATGCCGTTCGTATGTTGGCCAACCTGGCATATGCCGCTGATGTTATCCTCTTGATATGTGCTGCAGGAGACAGGTCTGGCGTGATATCAACTCCCAAGTCTTTATCTTTCTCTGACTCCTGAAGGATTTCCTCTCACAGATGATACCTTGTATTTGGCCTCCTGCTCCCTACACCTATCTTCATTACATTTATGTGTGTGTGTGTGTGTGTGTGTGTGTGTGTGTGTGTGTGTGTGTATTTACTTAGTTGTACTTACCTAGCTGTTTTTGCGGGATATTGAGTATACTCGCCTATTTGTGTCTTCAGGATCGACCATTGACTGTTGGATCCTGCCTTGCGAGTCATCGGTTGTTTACAGCAATGACCCCGGTCCTATTTCTCTATCATACCTGGTTTTAAAATTATGAATAGAATTTGCTTCCACAACCTGCTCCTTAAGTGCATTCCATTTTTTCACTATTATCACGCTAAAAGAAAACTTCCTAACATCTCTGAGAGTCATCTGAGTTTCCAGGTTCCACCCATGTCCCACCGTTCTGTTACTATTCCGTGTGAACATTTCGTTCATGTCCACTCTGTCAATTCCCTTGAGTATTTTATACATTCCTATCATATCATCCCCTCTCCCTTCTTTTTTCTAGTGTCGTAAGGCACAGTTCCTTGAGGCGCTCTTCATACACCATCCTTCGTAACTCTGGGACGAGTCTCGTTGCAAACTTCTGAACCTTTTCCAGTTTCCTTGTATGTTTCTTCAGATGGGGACTCCATGATAAGGTGGAATACTCTAAGACTGGCCTCACGTAGGCAGGGTAAAGCGCCCTAAATGCCTCCTTACTCAGGTTTCCTAATAATGTTCTAACTTTTGCCAGTGTAGAGAACGCTTCTGTTGTTATCCTATTTATATGTGCCTCAGGAGATAGATTAGGTGTTACGTCCACGCCCAGGTCTCTTTCTCGCCTCGTCACAGGTAGGCAGTTCCCTTTCATTGTGTACTGTCCCTTTGGTCTCCTATCACCTAGTCCAATTTCCATAACTTTACCTTTGCTCGTGTTGAACTCCAGTAGCCAAGTTTTTTAGGCTTGTAGTACTAGCACAGCCTAGTACCCTCTGATCATCTCTGCCACCTGTTCAAGTCCTCTTGGAGTATCCTACAATCCTCATCTGTCACAACTCTTCTCATCAACTTTGCATCATCCGCGAACACCGACATGTAGGACTCTACTCCTGTAAACATGTCGTTAACATATATTAGAAATAGAATTGGTGCAAGCACCGATCCTTGAGGTACTCCACTCGTTAATGTTCACCAATCCGACTTCTAGCCCTTTACCGTAACTCTTTTGCTCCTTCCTGTTAAGTAGTTCCTTATCCATGCTAGGGTCTTTCTTCCCATTCCCGCCTGACTCTCCAGTTTGAACAGCAGTCGCTTCTGCTGTACTGTATCAAAGGCTTTTTGGCAGTCCAGAAATATGCTGTCTGCCCAACCTTCTCTGTTCTGTCATATTCTCGTTATTTTATCATAGAATTCCAAAAGGTTTGTTAGGCACGATTTCCCTGTCCAGAACCCATGTTGATGTTTGTTCACAAACCTAACGTTCTCCAGGTGTGCAACTAGTCGTAGCCTAATTATTCTTTCAAGTTTTTTACAGGGGATGCTTGTCAGTGATACAGGTCTATAGTTAAGTGCCTCCTCCCATTCATCTTTCTTGAAAATCGGTACAACATTTTCCCTCTTCCAGCAATTGGGCAATTCTCCCGACATAAGAGATTCAATAAAGATCCTTGCCAGAGGCACGCTGAGGGCCTGCACTGCCTCTTTTAGTATCTACGGTGATACTTTGTCAGGTCCAACTGCTTTAGTTCTATCCAGTGTTGTCAACTGTTTCATTACCTCCTCTGCTGTCACCTCTATATCTTATAGTCTTTCATCTATGGTAATCTCTTCTAACAATATGAGCCACTCCAGCTCGGTTGTGAACACTCCATGAAAACTGGCATTCAGTGCCTCGCAGATTTCCTTGTCACTGTCTGTATATGCCCCCTCTGTTTTCCTTAGTCTTGTCACTTGGTCGTTCACCGACATTTTACTTCTTATATGGCTGTGTAGTAATTTAGGTTGCTTTTTCGCTTTGATCGCAATATCGTTCTCATAGTTCCTTTTCGATGTTCGTCTTATGTTAATGTAATCGTTCCTAGCTCTGTTGCATCTGATCTTGTAGTCTTCTGTCCTTTGTCTTCTGTACTTCCTCCACTCCCACCAGTTGGCCATTTTTGCTTTCTGACACTGTCTATTAAACCATGGGTTATTATATTCCCTCTTACTCTTTCTCTTTACTGTTGGTATAAATCTCTCTTCGGCCTCCTGGCATTTCCGTATGACTAGGTCCATCATATCTTGGACTGTTTTTTCTCTAATTTCTTCCTCCCACTGCACTTCTCCCAGATAGTCCCTTATCCTCTTATAGTCCCCTTTCCTGTAGTCCACTCTCCTTTCCCAGACCTCTTGTCGCTTGGTCACAAGTTTGAATTCCATTAGGTAGTCAAAGACTAGAACACAATGGTCGCTGGCCCTCAGCGGTATTTCATGTTCCAAATTCTCGATTTCTTCTACGTTCTGGGTGAAAATCAGGTCTAATAGGCTAGGTGCATCTCCTCCTCTTTCCCTTGTGTTTTCCTTCACATGTTGAGTTAGGAAATTCCTGTCTATAATATCTACCAACTTTGCTCCCCACGTTTCGTCCCCTTTATGGGGATTCCTTGATTCCCAATTTATCTCTCCATGATTTAGGTCCCCCATGACCAGCAGTTTCGCTCTCATTCTATGAGCTAATGTTGCTGCCTTCTGCAGTTCATCTATTAATGCCTTGCTGTTCTTATCATACTCCACCTGGATCTTCTGCTGTTTGGTGGGGGATTGTAGTTTACAAGATCACAATCTTCCTCCCATCTGCTGTCAGAGTTTCATGTATCGAGCGCGTGTTCTCATTGGTAACCCGATTTCTAAGGTCTTCGAGCTTTCATTTCCGCTTTATTAGGAGTGCCACTCATCCCTCCCTGTCTCCGTGTCCTCTCTTTTCTTATCACCTGGTAGTCCTCTGGAAAGATTGCATCCGAGATCAGGTCATTTATTTTAGTTTCCACTATTGCAACTAGGTCAGGATCTGCCTCTCTAGCTCTTTCTTGTATCTCTTCTGCTTTATTAGATTCCCCATCAGCATTGTTGTACAAAATCTTGAGATTCTTCATGGAAACTCTGGTACCAGAGTTTGCCCTTTCTTTGGGGGTCTGGCGGGATCTAAGGGTGTCTGGGAGGTGAATGGGGTCTGGAGGGGCGTTTGAGGGGCGAATGGGGGCTGGATATCTAGGATGGTAGGTAGGAAGGTCTAGGGTAGGGCCTGGGTAGGTAGGTATGGAGTAGGAAGGGCATACTGAGTCTGAAGATTAGGGAGGGTCTGAGAGTCATAGGGGGATTTAGAGGTAGCGTGAGGTTGAGAGTCCGATAGAAGTTGAGAGGTTGGAGGGAGAAGAGTAGAGGTGGTGGGTGGAAGAGGGGAGGATGGAGCATGGATAGTGAGAGTAAGAGAGAGAGGTTGTATTAATCAGGGGGAACTCAGGGGTAGGTGTGGGCATTGGGGCAGAGGTTGGGAAGAGGGAAATGGAGGAATAGGTGGGAGGGTCCCCCACAGGGCGGGTCCATGTGAACCCCTTGCAAGGGGAGGGAGGTCACATGGAAGGAGAGGGGCTGAGGAGTGGTGAGGGCTGGGCGAGTTTGGGGGGTTGAGGGGATGAGTCGGTCCTTGGAATGTGGGTTGAAGTAGATGGATTTGAATGCAATGGAGGTCAGAGAGGTCAGGGGAGGTGTTGGGGAAATAAGCAGATGCAGGGGATAGGAGGGCTGATTTTTTGGGGGAGGTGACCTCACCTCCAAAGGATACCTGATCAACCAGGCTGTGACACATACGTCAGGCTGCGAGCAGCCGCGTCCAAGTCCAGCAACCAGGAGGCCTGGTCGACATCCGGGCCGCGGGGACGCTTAGCCCCGGAAGCACCTCAAGGTAACCTCAATGTAACCTGGGAAACAGGTGTAGGCTGGTGAGCACAAGATGGGGCAAGAATGGGTTAGCACTGGGGTGGGTAACTACGCCCGAATGGAAAGAGTTGTGTCGTGGAGGTCGACTCGCCCTGTGAGCTATCTGTTCATCTTTTGTCATGTATCTGTCATTATACACGTTATAATAATTTTTGCTGCCTCTGAGTAAATGTGTTGCAGTATGTAATCCACTGCCTCTTCGTTAGTGAACTGCACCAGGACTGGTCGTTTCTTGGTACAGTTGTAAGCCCCAATGCGGTGGTAGATTTCCACCTCATTCCCTGCCATCTCGGCACTAATATCTCTCAAGATCCCCTGTAACTCAAAATCTCCATCCTTTCCTGCCTCAATGCTGCCTTGGCTTTGAGTTACCCATTAAGTATGATTGACCTCCTCCTCAGTGAAGCACTGTCATGCTGGTTGCCCTTCCCCTGGACACTCCCCATCCCTCCCACACTTGCTCCTCCATCCCCCACTACTCCCCCTTCCCTTGGCATGCTTCCCTTATTCCTGCCAAATTCAGTTGCTAGCTTAGTTATTTTACTTTCCCATGCTACCCTGTTCTTTCCGATTTCTGCTTGAATATAATCCATAAACTCTTGTTTTTGTCTCTGAACCTCGTTCTGTATCTTATTAAATATTTTACTTTTAATCTCATGGATTAGATCCTCTTTCCAAACATCCCTCTTCTCTACAAATTTCCCAATCATCTTCTCCACAAACCTATCATCTTCTTCAGTCATAATACTGCTGGACCTAGACGCCATTCCTGACCTAGTCATCGCTGTAACCAGCCTTACCCACGGGGTTCCAAGTACCTTACCGACCTGCTAACACAATATATGTGAGTGAGTCTCCAAGCGTCTCCCCACTTGGTGTAGTAAGGGTTGTCTTTCACTCGTATACACGTATTCACTTCGAAGTAGCCTGATTATCCCTTCCCCTTCACTAGTGACCCCAGGAGCTCCTAACCCAACGTCCATCCGACACGACGAACACAAGTGTACTCACCTAGTTGTACTCACCTAGTTGTGCTTGCGGGGGTTGAGCTCTGGCTCTTTGGTCCCGCCTCTCAACCGTCAATCAACAGGTGTACAGGTTTCTGAGCCTATTGGGCTCTATCATATCTACACTTGAAACTGTGTATGGAGTGAGCCTCCACCACATCACTTCCTAATGCATTCCATTTGTCAACCACTCTGACAATAAACAAATTCTTTCTAATATCCCAGTGGCTCATTTGGGCACTCAGTTTCCACCTGTGTCCCCTAGTACGTGTGCCCCTTGTGTTAAACAGCCTGTCTTTATCTACCCTGTCGATTCCCTTGAGAATCTTGAATGTGGTGATCATGTCCCCCCTAATTCTTCTGTCTTCTAACGAAGTGAGGTTTAATTCCCGTAGTCTCTCCTCGTAGCTCATACCTCTCAGTTCGGGTACTAGTCTGGTGGCAAACCTTTGAACCTTTTCCAGTTTAGTCTTATGCTTGACTAGATATGGACTCCATGCTGGAGCCGCATACTCCAGGATTGGTCTGACATATGTCGTATATAATGTTCTGAAAGATTCCTTACACAAGTTTCTAAAGGTCGTTCTTATGTTAGCCAACCTGGCATATGCTGCTGATGTTATCCTCTTGATATGAGATTCAGGGGACAGATCTGGCGTGATATCAATCCCCAGGTCTTTCTCTCTCTCTGAATCTTGAAGTATTTCATCTCACAAATGGTACCTAGTATCTGGTCTCCTGCTTCCTACCCCTTTCTTTATTACATTACATTTGCTTGGGTTAAACTCTAACAGTCATTTGTTCGACCATTCCTGCAGCTTGTCCAGGTCTTCTTGAAGCCTCAAGCTGTCCTCCTCTGTCTTAATCCTTCTCATAATTTTGGCGTCGTCAGCAAACATTGAGAGGAATGAGTCTATACCCTCTGGGAGATCACTTACGTATATCAGAAACAGGATAGGTCCAAGTACAGAGCCCTGTGGGACTCCACTGGTGACTTCACGCCAGTCTGAGGTCTCACCCCTCACTGTAACTCTCTGCTTCCTATTGTTTAGGTACTCCCTTATCCACTGGAGCGCCCTACCAGTTACTCCTGCCTGTTTCTCAAGCTTATGCATCAACCTTTTATGGGGTACTGTGTCAAAGGCTTTCCGACAGTCCAAAAAAATGCAGTCCGCCCACCCTTCTCTTTCTTGCTTAATCTTTGTCACCTGATCGTAGAATTCTATCAAGCCTGTAAGGCAAGATTTATGTGTGTGTGTGTGTATGTGTGTGTGTACTCACCTAGTTGTGTTTGCGGGGGTTGAGCTCTGGTTCTTTGGTCCCGCCTCTCAACCGTCAATCAACAGGTATACAGATTCCTGAGCCTATTGGGCTCTATCATATCTACACTTGAAACTGTGTATGGAGTCAGCCTCCACCACATCACTTCCTAATGCATTCCATTTGTCAACCACTCTGACACTAACAAATGTTCTTTCTAATATCTCTGTGGCTCATTTGGGCACTCAGTTTCCACCTATGTCCCCTGGGCGTGTGCCTCTTGTGTTAAATAGCCTGTCTTTATCTACCCTATCAATTCCCTTCAGAATCTTGAATGTGGTGATCATGTCCCCTCTAACTCTTCTGTCTTCCAGCGAAGTAAGGTTTAATTCCCGTAGTCTCTCCTCGTAGCTCATACCTCTCAGCTCGGGTACTAGTCTGGTGGCAAACATTTGAACCTTTTCCAGTTTAGTCTTATCCTTGACTAGATATGGACTCCATACTGGGGCTGTATACTCCAGGATTGACCTGTCATAAGTGGTATACAAAGTTCTGAATTATTCTTTACACAAGTTTCTGAATGCCGTTCGTATGTTGGCCAGCCTGGCATATGCCGCTGATGTTATCCTCTTGATATGTGCTGCAGGAGACAGGTCTGGCGTGATGTCAACCCCCAAGTCTTTTTCTTTCTCTGACTCCTGAAGAATTTCCTCTCCCAGATGATACCTTGTATCTGGACTCCTGCTCCCTGCAGTGTGTGTGTGTGTGTGTGTGTGTGTGTGTGTGTGTGTGTGTGTGTGTGTGTGTGTGTGTGTGTGTGTGTGTGTGTGTGTGTGTGTGTGTGTGTGTGTGTGTGTGTGTGTGTGTGTGTGTGTATTGTGTGTGTTGTGTGTGTGCGTGTGCGTATGCGTGTTTGTGTGTGTGTGTGTGTGTGTGTGTATTGTGTGTGTTGTGTGTGTGCGTGTGCGTATGCGTGTTTGTGTGTGTGTGTGTGTGTGTGTGTGTGTGTGTGTGTGTGTGTGTGTGTGTGTGTGTGTGTGTGTGTGTGTGTGTGTGTGTGTGTGTGTGTACTCACCTATTTGTGCTTACAGGATCGAGCATTGACTCTTGGATCCCGCCTTTCCAGCCATCGGTTGTTTACAGCAATGACTCCTGTCCAATTTCCCTATCATACCTAGTTTTAAAAGTATGAATAGTATTTGCTTCCACAACCTGTTCCTGAAGTGCATTCCATTTTTCCACTACTCTCACGCTAAAATAAAACTTCCTAACATCTCTGTGACTCATCTGAGTTTCCAGTTTCCACCCATGTCCCCTCGTTCTGTTATTATTACGTGTGAATATTTCATCTATTTCCACTTTGTCAATTCCCCTGAGTATTTTATATGTCCCTATCATATCTCCTCTTTCCCTTCTTTTCTCTAGTGTCGTAAGGTTCAGTTCCTTCAGACGCTCTTCGTATCCCATCCCTCGTAACTCTGGGACAAGCCTCGTCGCAAACCTCTGAACCTTCTCCAGTTTCTTTATGTGTTTCTTCAGGTGGGGGCTCCACGATGGTGCGGCATACTCTAAGACGGGTCTCACGTAGGCAGTGTAAAGCGCCCTAAAAGCCTCCTCACTTAGGTTTCTGAATGAAGTTCTAATTTTCGCCAGTGTAGAGTACGCTGCTGTCTTTATCCTATTTATATGTGCCTCAGGAGTTAGATTAGGTGTCACATCTACTCCCAGGTCTCTTTCTCGAATCGTTACAGGTAGGCAGTTCCCTTTCATTGTATACTGTCCTTTTGTTCATCTATCACCTGATTCCATTTCCATAACTTTACATACTTCATACTCGTGTTGAACTCCAGTAGCCATTTTCCTGATCATCTCTGCAACCTGTTGAAGTCCTCTTGGAGGATCCTACAATCCTCAACTGTCACAACAATTCTCATTAATTTTGCGTCATCCGCAAACATTGACATGTATGATTCCACACCTGTAAACATGTCATTTATGTAAATTAGAAAGAGGATTGGGCCCAGCACCGATCCTTGAGGTACTCCACTCGTTACTGTTCGCCAGTCCGACTTCTCGCCCCTTAACATTACCCTCTGGCTCCTTCCTGTTAGGTAGTTCCTCACCCATGTCAGGGCCTTTCCGCTTACTCCTGCCTGCCTCTCAAGTTTGTAAAGCAGTCTCATGTGCGGTACTGTATCAAAGGCCTTTTGGCAGTCAAGAAATATGCAGTTTGCCCAGCCTTTTCTGTCCTGCCTTATCCTTGTTACTTTGTCATAGAATTCTAAAAGGTTTATTAGGCATGATTTCCCTGTCCAGAACCAATGTTGGTGCTTGTTTACAAACCCAATGCTCTCCAGGTGCTCAACAAGTTTTAGCCTAATTATTCTTTCAAGTATTTTTGCAGGGGATGCTTGTCAGTGATACGGGTCTGTAGTTAAGTGCCTCCTCCCTATCACCTTTCTTGAAAATCGGTACGACATTTGCCTCCTTCCAGCAACTGGGCAATTCTCCCGACCTAAGTGACTCATTATAGATCATTGCCCGAGGCACGCTGAGAGCCTGCACTGCCTCTTTTAGTATCCACGGTGATACTTTGTCTGGTCCAACCGCTTTAGTTGCATCCAGTGTTGTCAACTGTTTCATACCTCCTCTGCTGTCACCACTATATCTGATAGTCTTCCATCTAGGGTAATCTCTTCTAACAATGGGAGCTGCTCAGGCTCGGTTGTGAACACTCCATGGAAACTTGCATTCAGTACCTCGCAGATTTCCTTGTCGCTTTCTGTATATGCCCCTTCTGTTTTCCTCAGTCATGTCACTTGGTCATTTACCGACATCTTCCTTCTTATATGGCTAAGTAGTAATTTAGGTTGCTTTTTCGCTTTGATTGCAATATAATTCTCATAATTTATTTCCGACACTCGTCTTATGTTAATGTAATCATTCCTAGCTCTGTTACATCTAATCCTGTTGTCCTCTGTCCTTTGTCTTCTGTACTTCCTCCACTCCCTCCTGCTTCTCACTTTTGCTTCCTGACACTGTCTATTAAACCATGGGTTATTATATTCCCTCCTGCTTTTTTCCTTTAGTATTGGAATAAATCTCTCTTCAGCCTCCATGTATTTCCATATGACTTGGTTCATCATATCTTGCACTGCTTTTCCTCTAATTTCTTCCTCCCACTGCACTTCTCCCAGGCAGTCCCTTATCCTTCTGTAGTCCCCTCTTCTGTAATCAAGTCTCCTTACTCGGACCTCTTGTCCTTTGGTCACAATTTTAAACTCCATCATGTAGTCAGAGACTAGGACACAATGGTCACTGGCTCCTAGTGGTATTTCATGTTCTAAATGCTCAATGTCTTCTACATTCTGAGTGAAAACGAGGTCTAATAGGCTGGGCGTATCCCCACCTCTTTCCCTAGAGTCTTCCTTCACATGCTGTGTTAGGAAATTTCTTTCAATAACGTCTACTAGCTTCGCTCCCCAGGTCTCCTCCCCGCCATGGGCATTCCTCGTTTCCCAATCTATCTCTTCGTGATTTAGGTCCCACATGACCAGCAGCTTCGCTCTCATTCTATGCGCTATTGTTGATGCCCTCTGCAGTTCATCTATACATGCCTTGTTGCTGTCCTCATACTCCTGCCTGGGCCTTCTACTGTTTCGTGGGGGATTGTAGAGTAATAAGATTACAATCTTCTTCCCATCCACTGTCAGAGTTCCATGTATGGAGCTCGTGCTTTCATTGGTACTCGGATTTTCCAGCTCATCAAACTTCCATTTGTGTGTGTACTCACCTAGTTGTGTCTGCAGGATCGAATATTGACTCTTGTATGTGTGTGGGAGTGTGTGTGTGTGTGTGTGTGTGTGTGTGTGTGTGTGTGTGTACTCACCTAGTTGTACTCACCTAGTTGTGCTTGCGGGGGTTGAGCTCTGGCTCTTTGGTCCCCCTCTCAACCATCAATCAACAGGTGTACAGGTTCCTGAGCCTATTGGGCTCTATCATATCTACACTTGAAACTGTATATGGAGTCAGCCTCCACCACATCACTTCTTAATGCATTCCATTTGTCAACCACTCTGACACTAAAAAAGTTCTTTCTAATATCTCTGTGGCTCATATGGGCACTCAGTTTCCACCTGTGTCTCCTAGTGCGTGTGCCCCTTGTGTTAAATAGCCTGTCTTTATCAACCCTGTCGATTCCCTTGAGAATCTTGAATGTGGTGATCATGTCCCCCCTAACTCTTCTGTCTTCACACGAAGTGAGGTTCAATTCCCGTAGTCTCTCCTCGTAGCTCATACCTCTCAGCTCGGGTACTAGTCTGGTGGCAAACCTTTGAACCTTTTCCTGTTTAGTCTTATACTTGACTAGATATGGACTCCATGCTGGAGCCGCATACTCCAGGATTGGTCTGACATATGTGGTATATAATGTTCTGAAAGATTCCTTACACAAGTTTCTAAAGGCCGTTCTTATGTTAGCCAACCTGGCATATGCTGCTGATGTTATCCTCTTGATATGAGCTTCAGGGGACAGGTCTGGCGTGATATCAACCCCCAGGTCTTTCTCTCTCTCTGACTCTTGAAGTATTTCATCTCCCAAGTGATACCTTGTATCTGGTGTCCTGCTTCCTACCCCTATCTTCATTACATTACATTTGCTTGGGTTAAACTCTAGCATCCATTTGTTCGACCATTCCTGCAGCTTGTCTAGGTCTTTTTGAAGCCTCAAGCTGTCCTATTCTGTCTTAATCCTTCTCATAATTTTGGCGTCGTCAGCAAACATTGAGAGGAATGAGTCTATACCCTCTGGGAGATCATTTACGTATATCAGAAACAGAATAGGTCCAAGCACAGAGCCCTGAGGGACTCCACTGGTGACTTCACGCCATTCTGAGGTCTCACCTCTCACTATAACTCTCTGCTTCCTATTGCTTAGGTACTCCCTTATCCACTGGAGCGCCCTACCAGTTACTCCTGCCTGTTTCTCCAGCTTATGCATCAACCTTTTACGGGGTACTGTGTCAAAAGCTTTCCGACAGTCCAAAAAAATGCAGTCCGCCCATCCTTCTCTTTCTTGCTTAATCTTTGTCACCTGATAATAGAATTCAATCAAGCCTGTAAGGCAAGATTTACCCTCCCTGAACCCATGTTGATGGGTTGTCACGATGTCTCTTCTCTCCAGATGTGTTACTAGGTTTTTTCTCACAATCTTCTCCATCACCTTGCATAGTATACAAGTTAAGGACACTGGCCTGTAGTTCAGTGCCTCTTGTCTGTCACCCTTTTTAAATATTGGTACTACATTAGCAGTCTTCCATACTTCTGGTAGGTCTCCCGTTTCCAGTGACCTACTATTCACTATGGAGAGTGGCAAGCAAAGTGCTCCTGCACACTCTTTCAATACCCATGGTGAGATTCCATCCGGCCCAACAGCTTTTCTCACATCCAGCTCCAATAGGTGCTTCTTGACCTCATCTCTTGTAATTTCGAACCTTTCCAAGGTCACCTGGTTTGCTGCCACCTCTCCTAGCGCCGTGACTTCTCCCTGTTCTATTGTAAAGACCTCCTGGAACCTTTTGTTGAGTTCTTCACACACCTCTTTGTCATTCTCTGTGTACCTGTCCTCGCCCACCCTAAGTTTCATCACCTGTTCCTTCACTGTTGTCTTCCTCCTGATGTGACTGTGTAGTAGCTTTGGTTCGGTCTTGGCTTTATTAGCTATATCATTTTCAAACCTTTTCTCAGCTGCTCTTCTCACCCTAACATACTCGTTCCTGGTTCTCTGGTATCTCTCTCTACTTTCTGGTGTTCTGTTATTACGGAAGTTCCTCCATGCCCTTTTGTTCAGCTCCTTTGCGTTCATACATTCCCTATTAAACCACGGATTCTTCCTTTGCTTCTCTGTTTTTTCCTGTTGGGCTGGGAGAAACATGCTTACAGCCTCCTGACATTTTTGGGTGACATAGTCCATCATGTCTTGTACGGACTTGGTTCCGAGTTCTGTGTCCCAATGTATATCCCATAGGAATTTATTCATCTCCTCATAGTTTCCCTTTCGGTACGCCAGCCCTTTGTTTCCCAGTTCTTTTTTGGGGGTGATAATTCCTAGCTCAACCAGGTACTCAAAGCTCAATACACTATGACCACTCATTCCCAAGGGGGCTTCCAACTTAACTTCCCTTATATCCGACTTATTTAGGGTAAATATCAGATCAAGCAAGGCTGGTTCATCCCCTCCTCTCATTCTTGTCGGTCCCTTGACGTGTTGACTTAGAAAGTTTCTTGTTGCCACATCCAGCAGCTTAGCTCTCCATGTGTCTGGGCCTCCATGTGTCTGGGCCTCCATGTGGGTCTCTGTTCCCCCAATCTATCTTTCCATGGTTGAAGTCTCCCATGATTAGTAACCTGGATCCGTTCCTGCTAGCCACAGAAGCTGCTCTCTCTATTATATTGATGGTGGCCAAGTTGTTTCTATCATATTCTTGTCTGGGTCTTCTGACATTTCGTGGGGGTTATATATGACTACTACTATAATTTTCTGTCCTCCAGCTGCTATGGTGCCTGATATGTAGTCACTGAAACCTTCACAGTTCTGAATTACAATCTCTTCGAAACTCCAACCTTCTCTTAGTAGCAAAGCTACACCACCTCCTCCTCTCTCTTTCCTCACTACATAGTAGCCCTGTGGAAACACTGCGTTTGTTATGGTGTTTGTTAGCTTTGTTTCTGTGAGTGCTATAATGTCTGGGCTTTCTTCTAGTGCCCATTCTCCGAGTTCACTTGTTTTATTTGTAATTCCATCTATGTTAGTGTACATCGCCTTGAAGCTCACTTTCTTCAGTTCATTTTCTTGTCCCTTTCTTTGCGAGCATTCTGCTGGTGTGGGAAGCTTTTCAGTGGGTGAGATGATCTGTGAGGTGGTTTGCAGGGTTTCAGGGGAGTTTGGGGTGAGGGGTGGGGGTTTCATGGAAGGGGGGACAGGTAGGGTGTGGGTTAAGGAGATAGGGGGGGTATGGGGGATACGGTGTGAGGGGGGAGGAGGGATAGGGAGGGTATGGGATGAAGGGGGAAAGGTGTGTGTGTGTGTTTGTGTGTGTGTGTTTGTGTGTGTGTGTGTGTGTGTGTGTGTGTGTGTGTGTGTGTGTGTGTGTGTGTGTGTGTGTGTGTGTGTGTGTGTGTGAGTGTGTGTGAGTGTGTGTGAGTGTGTGTGTGTGTGTGTGTGTGTGTGTGTGTGTGTGTGTGTGTGTGTGTGTGTGTGTGTGTGTGTGTGTGTGTGTGTGTGTGTGTGTGTGTGTGTGTGTGTGTGTGTGTGTGTGTGTGTGTGTGTGTACTCACCTATTTGTACTAACCTATTTGTGCTTGCAGGATCGAGCATTGGCTCTTGGATCCCTCCTTTTCAGCCATCGGTTGTTTACAGCAATGACTCCTTTCCCATTTCCCTATCATACCTAATTTTTAAATTATGAATAGAGTTTGCTTCCACAACCTGTTCCCCAAGTGCATTATATTTTTCCACTACTCTCACGCTAAAAGAAATCTTCCGAACATCTTTGTGACTCATCTGAGTTTCCAGTTTCCAACCATGTCCCCTCGTTCTGTTATTATTACGGGTGAACATTTCATCTATTTACACTTTGTCAATTCCTCTGAGTATTTTATATGTTCCTATCATATCTCCTCTCTCCCTTCTTCTCTCTAGTGTCGTAAGGTTCAGTTCCCTCAGACGTTCTTCATATCCCATCCCTCGTAACTCTGGGACAAGCCTCGTCGCAAACCTCTGAACCTTCTCCAGTTTCATTATGCGTTTCTTCAGGTGGGGGCTCCATGATGGCGCGGCATACTCTAAGACTGGTCTCACGTAGGCAGTGTAAAGCGCCCTAAAAGCCTCCTCACATAGGTTTCTGAATGAAGTTCTAATTTTCGCCAGTGTAGAGTACGCTGCTGTCTTTATCCTATTTATATGTGCCTCAGGAGTTAGATTAGGTGTCACATCTACTCGCAGGTCTCTTTCTCGAATCGTTACAGGTAGGCAGTTCCCTTTCATTGTATACTGTCCTTTTGGTCATCTATCACCTGATTCCATTTTCATAACTTTACACACTTCATACTCGTGTTGAACTCCAGTAGCCATTTTCCTGATCATCTCTGCAACCTGTTGAAGTCCTCTTGGAGGATCCTACAATCCTCATCTGTCACAACTCTTCTCATTAATTTTGCGTCATCCTTCAAACATTGACATGTATGATTCCACACCTGTAAACATGTCATTTATGTAAATTAGAAAGAGGATTGGGCCCAGCACCGATCCTTGAGGTACTCCACTCGTTACTGTTCGCCAGTCCGACTTCTCGCCCCTTAACATTACCCTCTGGCTCCTTCCTGTTAGGTAGTTCCTCACCCATGTCAGGGCCTTTCCGCTTACTCCTGCCTGCCTCTCAAGTTTGTAAAGCAGTCTCATGTGCGGTACTGTATCAAAGGCCTTTTGGCAGTCAAGAAATATGCAGTTTGCCCAGCCTTTTCTGTCCTGCCTTATCCTTGTTACTTTGTCATAGAATTCTAAAAGGTTTATTAGGCATGATTTCCCTGTCCAGAACCCATGTTGGGGCTTTTTTACAAACCCAATACTCTCCAGGTGCTCAACAAATCTTAGCCTAATTATTCTTTCAAGTATTTTTGTAGGGGATGCTTGTCAGTGATACGGGTCTGTAATTAAGTGCCTCCTCCCTATCACCTTTCTTGAAAATCGGTACGACATTTGCCTCCTTCCAGCAACTGGGCAATTCTCCCGACCTAAGTGACTCATTAAAGATCATTGCCCGAGGCACGCTGAGAGCCTGCACTGCCTCTTTTAGTATCCACGGTGATACTTTGTCTGGTCCAACCGCTTTAGTTGCATCCAGTGTTGTCAACTGTTTCATTACCTCCTCTGCTGTTACCTCTATATCTGATAGTCTTTCATCTAGGGTAACCCCTTCCAACAATGGGAGCTGCTCAGGCTCAGTAGTGAACACTCCATGGAAACTGGCATTCAATACCTCACAGATTTCCTTGTCGCTTTCTGTATATGCCCCTTCTGTTTTCTTCAGTCTTGTCACTTGGTCATTTACCGACATCTTCCTTCTTATATGGCTATGTAGTAATTTAGGTTGCTTTTTCGCTTTGATTGCAATATCATTCTCATAATTTCTTTCCGACACTCGTCTTATGTTAATGTAATCGTTCCTAGCTCTGTTACATCTAATCCTGTTGTCCTCTCTCCTTTGTCTTCTGTACTTCCTCCACTCCCTCCTGCTTCTCACTTTTGCTTCCTGACACTGTCTATTAAACCATGGGTTATTATATTCCCTCCTGCTTTTTTCCTTTACTATTGAAATAAATCTCTCTTCAGCCTCCATGCATTTCCATATGTCTTGGTTCATCATATCTTGCACTGTTTTTCCTCTAATTTCTTCCTCCCACCGCACTTCTCCCAAGTAGTCCCTTATCCTTCTGAAGTCCCCTCTTCTGTAATCAAGTCTCCTTACTCGGACCTCTTGTCCTTTGGTCACAATTTTAAACTCCATCATGTAGTCAAAGACTAGGACACAATGGTCACTGGCTCCTAGTGGTATTTCATGTTCTAAATGCTCAATGTCTTCTACATTCTGGGTGAAAACGAGGTCTAATAGGCTGTGCGTATCCCCACCTCTTTCCCTAGTGTCTTCCTTCACATGCTGTGTTAGGAAATTTCTGTCAATAGCGTCTACTAGCTTCGCTTCCCAGGTCTCCTCCCCGCCATGGGCATTCCTCGTTTCCCAATCTATCTCTTCGTGATTTAGGTCCCACATTACCAGCAGGTTCGCCTTCATTCTATGCGCTATAGTTGCTGCCCTCTGCAGTTTATCTATACATGCCTTGTTGCTGTCCTCATACTCCTGCCTGGGCCTTCTACTGTTTGGTGGGGGATTGTAGAGTAATAAGATTACAATCGTTTTCCCATCCACTGTCAGAGTTCCATGTATGGAGTTCGTGCTTTCATTGGTACTCGGATTTTCCAGCTCATCAAACTTCCATTTGTGTGTGTACTCACCTAGTTGTGTCTGCTTGATCGAGCATTGACTCTTGAATGTGTGTGGGAGTGTGTGTGTGTGTGTGTGTGTACTCACAAAGTTGTGCTTGCGGGGGTTGAGCTCTGGCTCTTTGGTCCCGCCTCTCAACCGTCAATCAACAGGTGTACAGGTTCCTGAGCCTATCGGGCTCTATCATATCTACACTTGAAACTGTATATGGAGTCAGCCTCCACCACATCACTTCATTTGTCAACCACTCTGACACTAAAAAAGTTCTTTCTAATATCTCTGTGGCTCATATGGGCACTCAGTTTCCACCTGTGTCCCCTAGTGCGTGTGCCCCTTGTGTTAAATAGCCTGTCTTTATCAACCCTGTCGATTCCGTGAGAATCTTGAATGTGGTGATCATGTCCCCCCTAACTCTTCTGTCTTCCAACGAAGTGAGGTTTAATTCCCGTAGTCTCTCCTTGTAGCTCATACCTCTCAGCTCGGGTACTAGTCTGGTGGCAAACCTTTGAACCTTTTCCTGTTTAGTCTTATGCTTGACTAGATATGGACTCCATGCTGGAGCCGCATACTCCAGGATTGGTCAGACATATGTGGTATATAATGATCTGAAAGATTCCTTACACAAGTTTCTAAAGGCCGATCTTATGTTAGCCAACCTGGCATATGCTGCTGATGTTATCCTCTTGATAATGAGCTTCAGGGGACAGGTCTGGCGTGATATCAACCCCCCAGGTCTTTCTCTCTCTCTGACTCTTGAAGTATTTCATCTCCCAAGTGATACCTTGTATCTGGTCTCCTGGTTCCTACCCCTATCTTCATTACATTACATTTGCTTGGGTTAAACTCTAACATCCATTTGTTCGACCATTCCTGCAGCTTGTCCAGGTCTTCTTGAAGCCTCAAGCTGTCCTCCTCTGTCTTAATCCTTCTCATAATTTTGACGTCGTCAGCAAACATTGAGAGGAATGAGTCTATACCCTCTGGGAGATCATTTACGTATATCAGAAACAGAATAGGTCCAAGCACAGAGCCCTGTGGGACTCCACTGGTGACTTCACGCCATTCTGAGGTCTCACCCCTCACTATAACTCTCTGCTTCCTATTGCTTAGGTACTCCCTTATCCACTGGAGCGCCCTACCAGTTACTCCTGCCTGTTTCTCCAGCTTATGCATCAAACTTTTATGGGGTACTGTGTCAAAGGCTTTCCGACAGTCCAAAAAAATGCAGTCCGCCCATCGTTCTCTTTTTTGCTTAATCTTTGTCACCTGATCATAGAATTCAATCAAGCTTGTAAGGCAAGATCTACCCTCCCTGAACCCATGTTGATGGGTTGTCACGATGTCTCTTCTCTCCAGATGTGTTACTAGGTTTTTTCTCACAATCTTCTCCATCACCTTGCATGGTATACAAGTTAAGGACACTGGCCTGTAGTTCAATGCCTCTTGTCTGTCACCCTTTTTAAATATTGGTACTACATTAGCAGTCTTCCATACTTCTGGTAGGTCTCCCGTTTCCAGTGACCTACTATTCACTATGGAGAGTCGCAAGCAAAGTGCTCCTGCACACTCTTTCAATACCCATGGTGAGATTCCATCCGGCCCAACAGCTTTTCTCACATCCAGCTCCAATAGGTGCTTCTTGCCCTTTTGTTCAGCTCCTTTGCTTTCATACATTCCCTATTAAACCACGGATTCTTCCTTTGCTTCTCTGTTTTTTCCTGTTGGGCTGGGAGAAACATGCTTACAGCCTCCTCACATTTTTGGGTGACATAGTCCATCATGTCTTGTACGGACTTGGTTCCGAGTTCTGTGTCCCAATGTATATCCCATAGGAATTTATTCATCTCCTCATAGTTTCCCTTTTGGTATGCCAGCCCTTTGTTTCCCAGTTCTTTTTTGGGGGTGATAATTCCTTGCTCAACCAGGTACTCAAAGCTCAATACACTATGATCACTCATTCCCCAACCCGTTCTCGCACAAGACAGCACATATATGACTTAATGCTTAAAGTCAATATGTTGAATATGAATTAGTAAATATGTGATATATTCCCAGTTACTTTTTTTACCAAGGCCCAAACTCTTCCTCACGTACCAATTTACGTGTCACAGTACCCGTCCGTCAACACAGATAGCAGAATATTCGTGATTGGTTCAATTATAAGGAAAATTGTAGTTTTCAGGTCCCACATGGGTTGTGAAATTTACCTACTATTGTCCATGCTCTTAGAATATTACAGATCAGCTACTTCCTATTGAAGGCTCGTAGTTTTGTTTTGAAAAATATTAGTTGTTCTTAGTAAATTATAATAAGCACTGTAAATTATTACATAGAATAACAGTCCTTCACCAATCAATATTATATACCATAGTTTGTGCTTTACAAATCTTTAAAGGATGTTTTGTAGGAACGCTAACAGAAAACGATGTTCCGTTGGAATGTCTATGGGGTAAACTACTGCAAACAGGACGGTATTGTGTCTACTATACCAACTATAGCTAGGATGGGTATATTGTCACCTACCGCCTGTTAGGTGGGAAAGGAGTCCAATACCACCCACAGGATGGGTATGAGGGTCACATCCACCCACAGGATGAGTATGGGGATCACATCCACCCACAGAAAGGGTATGGGGTCCAATACCACCCACAGGATGAGTATGGCGTCCACTACAACCCACAGGATGGGTATGGGGCTCCAACCACCCATAGAATGGGTATGGGGCTCCAACCACAAATAAAATGGGTATAGGGTCCAATAACACCCACTGGATGTGTATGGCGTCCATTGCCGCGCGTCGAGCTCGAAAACTGCAGCATTCATCTCAGAACCATGCCTATTTCACACAGATTCCCTAATAAACGTAAGAGTTTTATATGTCACAAGAAAGATAGAAATATAAGCTTCATTCTAAATACCTTACCATGGGCATATTTAAATTTAAAGCGAAGATACGTGTACTTTTATAATAGCCGAGCTTTAACCCCGGACAGATTGATCGACCGAGCAACTCTCTCTCAGAACAATGTTTATTTCACGTGAATTCGTTAATAAACATATATGTTTTATATGTCTCAAGAAAGGCAGACATATAAGCTTCACTTTAAACACTTTACCATGGACATATTTAAAGTTCTAATGAAGATACATGTATTTTAAAAATTACGGAGCTCCCACCCCGTACAGACTGAACGACAGAGCAACTTTCTCTCAGATCAATGTTTATTTCACGTAAATTCGTTAATAAACACAAATGTTTTATATGTCTTAAGCAAGATAGAAATAAGAGCTTCATTTTAAATACATTACAATAGACATATTTATAGCTCAAGTGAAGATACATATGTTTTTATAGTAGCGCTCAGTAGCTTGTCGGGCATGGAGTGCAGACGCCTACGCACTTGCCTATATATTGAATAATTAACAAAGATACGCTAATAAAGCCTAAAATCTTATATGCCTCCAGAAAGACCGAGATATGAACATTATTATGATTTCACCAAATGAAATATATCATGTTCGAGAACAAAGATATATCAATTTTAAATTAAGTTTCGACTCTTCCTCGGGCGAGAGAGAGGGAGCGACTCTCGCCCCATCTATTGGAGATTCTGTCCACTAAAGACCCAAAGCTAATCAAACCCTCCTAGCATTATTTAAGTAATGAAGTAATATGGTATATTTACTATAATGTGGGTGCTGAATGCAGAACATGAGAAAACATATATTTACTCCAAACTAATATAATTTCATTATGAAATAAGTAAATAAGTAGCATCAAAGGAAGTTGACGGTCCAAGCGTCAATGTTGTGGAGCGACTTATCCAAGATATCCTGCCCGAAACGCTTTGCGTAATAGTGGCTTTAGGCATTGTATGTACTAGCTCTATCTATAAAGCCAACAAACTTTGTAAAATCTCTTTATGTATGTACCTTACCTAAATAAAAATTATTATTATTATTATTATTATTATTATTATATATCGTTGTTTGGAAAGTGTTTGTTGACATATCCAGTTGTCGCACTTCTCTGCACAAATTATCACAAATTTAAATTATAATGTTAACAAGTAGAATACGTATTTTTAATAAAATCTAACATAACTAGCCAGAAAACATTTAACATTTATTAAAAAAATATATGTTTGGAAGTTAAATCGACTTCATAGGACAATAGTTTTGTTATATATACTCGTTATTCGTTGACATGCGTTCGCTACTTAAACTACCATGTACTGTACTTATGTAAAATCTCCCATGTCTCTTCGCTCATCTCACCGAACCCTACAGGCTCTTTGATATATTGTTTAATTAATTGAGATTCACAAATAAAGCTTATAATTGTATATGTTATCAAAAAGGCCGAGCTTATTTTAGTTCATTTATTATGCACCCCATACCCATCCTATGAGCGAGTGGAGTGTTACGGAGGCACATAATGGGCTCAGGGACTGAGCCCCACAATTCATATAGCCAAGCAAGTTATAATCTTGATAAGCTAGTTACAAAAGTCAATGCACATTGTCACATCAACAATGGGCTCGAGTCCGACCACAAGTACAGTTTATAATTTAAGCAACTGACATATATGGAGGGCTAGTGTCACAATTGATATGTTTATCCTACACATAACCCCCTCTCCCCCATCCAATGGGCAGCGGTGGATAGGTTACAATCAAGTCGTTTTTTGCGTTTTATTCAGAGATTAGATCTTATTGGGTGAGGAAAGATATTCATATTTTAAAGAAGGCTTCTTGGCTGATGCTCTCCATTGATGGAAAATATACAACCTTTTGAAAATCAATGTTAGTTTGATCTAGATATTGTAATTAACGAAAGTATTTATGTCATCTGAAAGGTAGAAATATAGGCTACATTTAAAATCCTTTGTCATAAATATAACTGAATTGAAAACGAAGATATATGCGTTTTGATAGTTACTTGATGGCTAGCTCTGAGAGTGTGAAGCCCTGCACACCAGCCAATAAATTGTATAATTAGTTTCCATATATTTTAATTAATCTTAAAAATCTATATGTCAGAAGAAAGGAAGATGTAGCCGTTAATGTGACAACATTTAAAAATATATATATCTTAAGTTAAATAAATAATACCACCTTATTGCCGGTGTCCGGACACATGAAAACTACCTAGGTATCAGTATCCAGCCAGGCGGGGATCACAGGCTGCTCAATACTGATAAATTATGTAATGCACTACTTGTGGTCCATCTCGAACCCATTTATGATGTGACGACTTATAGTGAATTTTGCAACTAGCTCATCAAGATTGTAACTTGCTTAGCTAAATGAATTGTGGGGTTCGGTCCATTCATTTTCTTTCTTTATTATGCACCCCATAATACAGATCCCGTGGGCGGTGGTGTAAAGGATTACAGAGGCACATAATCGGTTCAGGAACTGAACCCTCTAGTTCGTTTACCTAAGCAAATAACAATCTTTTGACGCTAGTTACAAAATTATTAATGTACACATACTTATGCATACATGTACATATTCATACGTATACATATATACATACACATACATATTTAATCACCACCACAAATACACACATCAGTAATCTTTTGTGTCGCAAGTGATTCAACAAGAGGCTCACAACAGTCACTATACAAGGCACTTTACATTTATGGTGAGTCACACAGTTACTAGTCTTGCTGCACACCCACCCAACTGGGCGGCAGCTTTACAGTCATGTGCTCCACACCCACCCAACTGGGCGGCAGCTTTACAGTCATGTGCTCCACACCCACCCAACTGGGCGGCAGCTTTACAGTCATGTGCTCCACACCCACCCAACTGGGCGGCAGCTTTACAGTCATGTGCTCCACACCCACCCAACTAGGCGGCAGCTTTACAGTCATGTGCTCCACACCCACCCAACAGGGCGGCAGCTTTACAGTCATGTGCTCCACACCCACCCAACTGGGCGGCAGCTTTACAGTCATGTGCTCCACACCCACCCAACTGGGCGGCAGCTTTACAGTCATGTGCTCCACACCCACCCAACTGGGCGGCAGCTTTACAGTCATGTGCTCCACACCCACCCAACTGGGCGACAGCTTTACAGTCATGTGCTCCACACCCACCCAACTGGGCGGCAGCTTTACAGTCATGTGCTCCACACCCACCCAACTGGGCGGCTGCTTTACAGTCATGTGCTCCACACCCACCCAACTGGGCGGCTGCTTTACAGTCATGTGCTCCACACCCACCCAACTGGGCGGCAGCTTTACACTCATGTGCTCCACACCCACCCAACTGGGCGGCAGCTTTACAGTCATGTGCTCCACACCCACCCAACTGGGCGACAGCTTTACAGTCATGTGCTCCACACCCACCCAACTGGGCGGCAGCTTTACAGTCATGTGCTCCACACCCACCCAACTGGGCGGCAGCTTTACAGTCATGTGCTCCACACCCACCCAACTGGGCGGCTGCTTTACAGTCATGTACTCCACACCCACCCAACTGGGCGGCTGCTTTACAGTCATGTGCTCCACACCCACCCAACTGGGCGGCAGCTTTACAGTCATGTGCTCCACACCCACCCAACTGGGCGGCAGCTTTACAGTCATGTGCTCCACACCCACCTAACTGGGCGGCAGCTTTACAGTCATGTGTATGCATTACCTACAGAAAGCAAATTTTGGATACTTCGCTAAGATTTCGGGCAGCACATCATTATGAATGAAATACTTACACATTTCATGGACACTATTGATGGTGTTATCTTTAAATTCCGTGATTTTTCACATTCCATTATATATTGACGCAAAGTATGCGAATTGTTCTGCTGACAGAGTTTACATTTAGTCAAATCTAGATCATCAGATGTTACAAACTTCCAGGTACTTGTAGCCGAGCCTAAACCTAGCAGTGGTAACATCTAGAAGTCTGCTAACATTATTGGATGACCCATAGACGAGCGATTCATCAAAGTTTATACAATATTGTGAAATTGAGAGTCAGTGTAGTAACATAAATTGGTAAATCATAAATATTGTAAGTTAAGAATCTGATGCATGTGTGTGTGTTGGGGGGGGGGGGTTATACCCTTGGTAAGCGAGAGTGGAAAGTAACCTTAGACGTACTGCTGTCAATGTGGGGGGGGGAGGGGGAGGGAGGGTGGGAGAGTCAAATCCACCCTCCAACATCTGGGCATAGTACCACCAGCCTCCACAACACTCCATCAGCCTCCAGCTGATGCTTGTAGATGCCTCATCTAACCTCACTTATGTCACACATTAACCTACAGTTCCTGTGATATTTAAACTCCTCATCACAGTGGCGTCTCACCAATATAAACTGTATTGGATTTTGTCCCGAAATAGCTATATGCTGACTGGACGTGTATGTATGTATGTATGTATGTATGTATGTATGTATGTATGTATGTATGTATGTATGTATGTATGTATGTATGTATGCATGTATGTATGTATGTATGTATGTATGTATGTATGTATGTATGTATGTATGTATGTATGTATGTATGTATGTATGTATGTACTCACCTAGTTGTGTTTGCGGGGGTTGAGCTCTGGCTCTTTGGTCCCGTCTCTCAACCGTCAATCAACAGGTGTACAGATTCCTGAGCCTATCGGGCTCTATCATATCTACACTTGAAACTGTGTATGGAGTCAGCCTCCACCACATCACCCCCTAATGCATTCCATTTGTCAACCACTCTGACACTAACAAATGTTCTTTCTAATATCTCTGTGGCTCATTTGGGCACTCAGTTTCCACCTGTGTCCCCTTGTGCGTGTTCCCCTTGTGTTAAATAGACTATCTTTATCTACCCTTCAGAATCTTGAATGTGGTAATCATGTCCCCCCTAACTCTTCTGTCTTCCAGCGAAGTGAGGTTTAATTCCCGTAGTCTCTCCTCGTAGCTCATACCTCTCAGCTCGGGTACTAGTCTGGTGGCAAACCTTTGAACCTTTTCCAGTTTAGTCTTATCCTTGACTAGATATGGACTCCATGCTGGGGCTGCATACTCCAGGATTGGCCTGACATATGTGGTATACAAAGTTCTGAATGATTCTTTACACAAGTTTCTGAATGCCGTTCGTATGTTGGCCAGCCTGGCATATGCCGCTGATGTTATCCGCTTGATATGTGCTGCAGGAGAAAAGTATGAATGTATGTATGTGTGTATGCATGTATGAATGGATAGATGGATGGATGTATGTATGTATGCATGCATGTACGTATGTATGTATGTATGTATGTATGTATGTATGTATGTATGTATGTATGTATGTATGTATGTATGTATGTATGTATGTATGTATGTATGTATGTATGCATGTATGTATGTATGTATGGATAGATGGATGGATGTATGTATGTACGCATACATGTATGTATGTTTGTATGTAATGTATGTATGTATGTATTTATATACGCATGTATATACGCATGTATTTATATACGCATGTATTTATATACGCATGTATGTATGTATGTATGCATGTATGTATGTATGTATGCATGCATGTATGCATGTATGTATGTATGTATGTATGTATGTATGTATGTATGTATGTATGTATGTATGTATGTATGTATGTATGTATGTATGTATGTATGTATGGATGGATGGATGTATGTATGTATGTATGTACGCATGTATGTATGTATGTACGTATGTATGTACGCATGTATGTATGTATGTACGTATGTATGTACATATGTATGTATGTATGTACGTATGTATGTATGTATGTACGTATGTATGTACGTATGTATGTATGTATGTATGTATGTATGTATGTATGTATGTATGTATGTATGTATGTATGTTGTGGGAACCGACCTGTGAGATTTATATTTATTTAATTTATATGAATTTATATTTACGTTAATTTATATACTTCGATAGCAATTTGTATAATGATAAGTGGACTGTATTTCTGCAATAATCTCTTAATCTCACAAATCGATCCTCTACACATTAGGGGGGGTTTATATTTATATATATGCAGCCAATCAAACTACTGTATTAACTACATACATTGAAGAGGTTCCTTATCTTATAGTACAGCAGGTTAGTCCACCAGGTATAACTAGGGTGTAGACACCAAATTATCCTCTTTGAGGTAGCTTCCATATCACCCAGTAACTGGTGCACAATCTTGCATCCTCGTCTTGACCTGTCAAAAGTGCGCTAGCTGTGAAGCCAGATACCTATATATGACAAGTATATCAGAGAAAACAGTACATGGAACATGAAGACCTGGCTTAATTACCTTTAGTTTGAGGCGATTTCGCGTTCTAACCGGGTCACCCTATATAAAGACTTTAATGGCCACTAATGATAGATAATGGGTTTCGGAAAGAACACTTAACTTGATTTGTTGACAGCGTGTTGACAGATGGTACACCTTTGGTATCCATAACACTACGTCCAAGTAAAATTAACAGGAGCCGAATTTGCTCCCGTGTGAGCCTCTGGTCTCGTATAACAATAATGGCTGCCCTCCTTCCCCACTGACGCCTGGCCTACTTTGTCCAGATTTCAGAAAGTGATAGAAGGGTCACATTTACTCTACTTTAATATTGATAATTAAGTTAATTTATATAAGATGTTTTTATGATGGTAAAGTCCAAAGACTAATGTATTTAAGAATAATTCCCAGCAGAATAGCTGGTGAATTATAATAGTATGTGGTGATGATATCCCGTTTTCTTTAGACGGTAATTCCACTACAAGTTACGTTTTCTATGGATAACTTGTTGGTAATACAGCAGCACTTATTATCTGTCTGTATGATTATTAAATGGTGTCGGATTTTCCGACATAATTCCCCAGGGGCTGCTCACGGGTCGAAGTCCTATTTAGAACAGACGAACACCGATACTCCTCCTTCGAATTATTAGATTAATTTGATGTTAGTAGTTAGTAATCACACATTTGTGTGTCTGTTCGTACAGGACGGATGTCCCGTACTAGAGTTGCAGGGGTTAGAAGTCTAATGCGATTTCATTTCCCTGTCAACTCTTGAAAGGCTAATATTCAAGCCTTATTGCATATTATTTAACCCAGAAGACTGGATGTGATCAAGTACTACAGTCAAGTATGATTCAGGGACTGCAGTGAGATCAGTGACATTAGATATAACTTGAAGTTTGTTCAGGTAACTGGTCACTGATATATAAACACTGAGGCCCATGGAATACATCTTGATTAAATAATAAATGTATCAAATCAGTCATCAGATTTATTGGGGTTTAATTTAGTTAATTGATTCAGAAGATTGAATAGCTCATCATTAAAGTAAAGTATGGTTCTGAGACTGCAGTGGGTTCAGTGACATTGGTCGCAGTGACTTGTAGCTGTTTTAGGCTACTGTTCACTGATTTGCCACTGAGGCCTCATGAACTCATCTTCAGCTTTAAATGATGATACTAACATCAACCTCTGTTGGTATAGTCAGCTGTAATCTCCTTAGTATAATGCTACTGGAGAAATATAATCAGCTGACAAATTTAGATTTCTATTGGTATTGTTTATCTGCAGGCATAGGTCTCCTCAGGCTTGATACTGGGCCTGAGAGTAATTTACCTCCTGCAGAGTTTAACATGGTTATGCCCTGATATTTAGTAGGGCTACCAATGAATTGATGGTAGTAGTCTGTCCCCACAAGGACAGCCATTTGGCATTTGATTTGCTCAAATTTACCTGCAGCTGCTTGATAATAGCTTTCCAGGTCAGCATAATCAACTTGAGATTGTTGTGACAAATCTTCACATTTCTTGATCTGTCTTGTTAAGTGGCCTTTAAGACCTGCAAGGGTTCTTTTCATTCTCCCTGCATTATCCATACTGGCTCGTTGGTGAAGCCTTGTGGGGCTTGTACTTGGGCTGCTCATAATACTGAACAAGCTCTAATGGTAGCCTAGGGTCAAATTCTGCACTCACTAGGCAATAATCCTACCTCTACTAGAGGTTAGCACTTAAAATTAATACACATTATATATATACAATCATACACACTAATGATTTGAGTGATAAACCAGTGTCACTGGAAGTACCTTTAGGTTAGCTCTTCTATATCACCCTAGGATGGTAGAGACACTAATTAATCACTCAAAGGTGTAATGATCATAAGGAAATTATTATATATACAACTCAACTCGAGTTGATAAAAATTACACCCAAAATAGGGTCTGGACCATTCATTAATGGTGTTAGGTTGTTCAATATAGTACAACTGACTATGGTAATAATGGGACTAGGATGAACGATAATAGTTCAACTAGTCAATGGTTAATATCCTACCCTGTTGTGGGTTGGCAATTAGTAAATATTATATTGAGAACACTAGTGCAATTTATATTAAATGATTCTCTATTTTGGAGAAATAATATACACAATTATTGATAATAGCCTCTTAATTAGCCTCTATGAAACTTCTAATATTATCTAGAAGTATTAAATATTATTAGTGACCTCGCGAAATAAACTCCACAAAATTCGTAGATAATCTCTCGCGAAATGTAACACCACGAAATCCGTGAACAATCTCGCGAAGACACAGTCACTAATTTGGCTGGATTCTATATTAGCGCTGTCATTTCACGAAATAACACGCCACCAAATATCTGTGGGTGTGCATGAAACCGCTGACGAAGCTGAACTGGGCTGAGGGAGGCTCCTGAGCTCCCTCGAGGCTACGCTGCCGTCTTGACTGCTGGCTTTGTTTAAATAACACTGCACTAGTATATTTAATGAATCCACTGGATAACTGGTTCATCCGGTACTAAGATGACCAAATGTGGGTTCAAGGGATCAAATAATCCGTCATCCGGTTCGAAGATGACCAAATAATGTGGGAACCGACCTGTGAGATTTATATTTATTTAATTTATATGAATTTATATTTACGTTAATTTATATACTTCGATAGCAATTTGTATAATGATAAGTGGACTGTATTTCTGCAATAATCTCTTAATCTCACAAATCGATCCTCTACACATTAGGGGGGGTTTATATTTATATATATGCAGCCAATCAAACTACTGTATTAACTACATACATTGAAGAGGTTCCTTATCTTATAGTACAGCAGGTTAGTCCACCAGGTATAACTAGGGTGTAGACACCAAATTATCCTCTTTGAGGTAGCTTCCATATCACCCAGTAACTGGTGCACAATCTTGCATCCTCGTCTTGACCTGTCAAAAGTGCGCTAGCTGTGAAGCCAGATACCTATATATGACAAGTATATCAGAGAAAACAGTACATGGAACATGAAGACCTGGCTTAATTACCTTTAGTTTGAGGCGATTTCGCGTTCTAACCGGGTCACCCTATATAAAGACATTAATGGCCACTAATGATAGATAATGGGTTTCGGAAAGAACACTTAACTTGATTTGTTGACAGCGTGTTGACAGATGGTACACCTTTGGTATCCATAACACTACGTCCAAGTAAAATTAACAGGAGCCGAATTTGCTCCCGTGTGAGCCTCTGGTCTCGTATAACAATAATGGCTGCCCTCCTTCCCCACTGACGCCTGGCCTACTTTGTCCAGATTTCAGAAAGTGATAGAAGGGTCACATTTACTCTACTTTAATATTGATAATTAAGTTAATTTATATAAGATGTTTTTATGATGGTAAAGTCCAAAGACTAATGTATTTAAGAATAATTCCCAGCAGAATAGCTGGTGAATTATAATAGTATGTGGTGATGATATCCCGTTTTCTTTAGACGGTAATTCCACTACAAGTTACGTTTTCTATGGATAACTTGTTGGTAATACAGCAGCACTTATTATCTGTCTGTATGATTATTAAATGGTGTCGGATTTTCCGACATATGTATGTATGTATGTATGTATGTATGTATGTATGTATGTATGTATGTATGTATGTATGTATTCCCAATCACGTTAAAGACTCCCCCTCTATCATCCAGTTTAAGAGAAAAACAACTATGTACTAAATAATCGACTCCTTGTAACTTTAATTATGCTGACCTTCCTATCTGTATTCAGACTGAGCCTACCATCATTATAGGTGATTATAACGCTAGACATAGCAATATTGGTAATTCGCAGTTCAGTAATCGTAACGGCAACCAACTGGTGTCACTATTAGGTAGTCACGATGATGCACAGATTGTGGGCGACCTTGAACCGACGAATATCTACGGGGGTATTCTTGATCTATGTCTCGGTTTCAACGTCTCCCACACCGTGTGCGCCTCGTCAATAGTGCCAGTTATGGCGTCTGATCATCTGGCCATATTAGCCATTATAAGCATTGGAAGCTCTATCCTCCCTGGTGGAGTGTTCAAGCGGAAGAGGCTGGCTGTGCCCATCGATCAACGAGACAATCTTGTTGCTCATGTGTCAGATTGGTGCAGTTCATCTGAGCCTTCATCAGTTGAAGATTTTAACAATGAGCTCACAGGTACTATCGAACAGTTTATAGAATCACTTGATCCATCGTCCAGGCCACGTAACCCAAATTACACTGGTCATAGCACTTATGTTTATTATAATGATTCTAAATTGCAGACACTAAAACGCACTGCCAGAATAATTGGACTAGCTTGTAGAAGGACCCGCACTGCTGAAATGCTTCGGCTCTTTCAAGCGGCTCTGGCTAAGGCCAGGGAACGTATGGTGGAGCTGAGGCAGACAGACTGGGAAACTTTTGTCCGTGGTCTCAATTCTCACACGCCACTAAGTCGGGCATGGAAGGATATCAACAAGATCAAAGGGAAAAATGCTGCAGAGATCTCGTACCCTAATCCTCTGCACAGAGGAAATGAGCTTGTTGGTGCTTGGGCCACGACTTCCAGCTTTGACAGTCTTCCTCTACCCTCACAGAATGAATTAAATGATAGATATACTGATAGGGCAAGGTTCCTTGACTTCATGCGTCATCAAGAGGATGACTGTGACATGCTTTTACTGAATACGAACTAGATTCTGCTCTACATAAAGGCAAAGCTACATCACCCGGGGAGGATGGAGTTACTGACGGCATACTGCATATGCTTCTGCTAGTTCCAGGGAATACCTTTCTTCAATTGTATAATATGAGCTATGTAACTGGGGAGCTTCCTAAGTCATGGACCAACAGTGTTATTATTCCCATTCCTAAACCTCACCAGCCGAGTGCTTTTCGCCTAATCTCCCTCACTAGTTGTCTCTATAAGTGTCTTGAGAGGATGGTTCTCAACCGTCTCCTCTACAAAATTATTAATACGTTGTCTCCCCAGATATATGGCTTTATGCATGGAAAGAGTGTACATCACTGTATTACCACATTCCTCACCCTGCATACTGATAGGTCATATACCACTTTCCTAGATCTTAAGTCAGCCTTTGACATTGCTAACCCACACGTCATTCTGAGAGAACTTGCTAAAATGAATGTTGGAATGTTAATTTTAAAAATTGTTCAAACTGAAATAAATATATAACACTGTACGGTACAGTTGTGTTTAATTATGTTTTGCGATTCCTTTGGAAAAGGTATTTGTGCACCAAGTGCTACTAGGTCATTATGAGATATGCTGAATGTTGTCAATATACCATCTGAATACGCTTCACTTTGCGTTCATCATTGGACGTCCTAATGATTAAGGTCCCCAAAAGGACTTAATCAGACCTCAGTGGATAATTTTACTCTCCTTCTCTCTCTCTCTCTCTCTCAGAGCATCCCCTTATGTGTTGTATGTAGGTGCTGAAGTTCAGTCTCTTGTCTATGTATAGGTGAAGGAACTTTCCATAATTGTTATTGCTAATGTTTACTTGTAATACTGGGTATACATCCGGTGTTCTTACCCTCGACCGCGGCGAGGGTAAGCCGCGGTCGTATGGTCTGAAACCCACAAATATTTACAATGGGGGGGGGGGGGGGATAACATTTCCTCTTCAAGCACGCGCACACAAATGAACTATGTTACTTAACTGGAAGCACTCGTACAACATAATTTACACGATTTCTCAGGATTATTATACTTCTTACCAGCATATATACAGTATAGTACCTAGGAGGTTCTCTTCAATGGTATCTAAGATAATTAAAAGAACCCAAGCAAACCACTGTGGAAATGTGCAGGACAAACATATCAATTGTGACACTAGCTCTCCACATATGGCATTTGCTTAATTTAGAAACTGTACTTGTGGTCGATCTCGAACCCACGTTGTTGATGTGACGATGTGTTATGAATTTTGTGGCTAGCTCCTCAAGATTGTAACTTGCTTAGATAAATAAATTGTGTTTTCAGTCCCTGAACCCATTATGTGATAAATTAACTAAACTAAAAACTATAGTCTGGCGACGAAACCTGAACTGCGTAATGTAAATAGGGATTAACCAGAAAAAGATATAGGTGAAGAATAACACCAGGTAACTGCGTTAATTACAATATCTAGATCAAACTAACATTGATTTTCAAAGGTTGTATATTTTCCATCAATGGAGAGCATCAGCCAAGAAGCCTTCTTTAAAATATGAATATCTTTCCGCACCCAATAAGATCTAATCTCTAAATAAAACGCAAAAAACGACTTGATTGTAACCTATCCACCGCTGCCCATTGGATGGGGGAGAGGGGGTTATGTGTAGGATAAACATATCAATTGTGACACTAGCCCTCCATATATGTCAGTTGCTTAAATTATAAACTGTACTTGTGGTCGGTCTCGAGCCCATTGTTGATGTGACAATGTGCATTGACTTTTGTAACTAGCTTATCAAGATTATAACTTCCTTGGCTATATGAATTGTGGGGCTCAGTCCCTGAGCCCATTATGTGCCTCTGTAACACTCCACTATCACTCATAGGATGGGTATGGGGTGCATAATAAATGAACTAAACTAAGCTCTGCCTTTTTGTTAACAGATACAATTATCAGCTTTATCTGTGAATCTCAATTAATTAAACAATATATCACAGAGCCTGTAGGGTTCGGTGAGATGAGCGAAGAGACATGGGAGATTAAATGGGATTATTGTAATGTTATTTGTCTATTTGTACTCACTGAATTTGTGCGCCCCTTGAGGGACTTGAAGTAGAGGGGGGTAGAAATAGCCTAAGCTACTCTATCCCTTTGAGATGTATTTATTGCTTATCTCAATAAACATACTTGAACTTGAACTTGACATGGGAGATTTTACATAAGTACAGTACATGGTAGTTTAAGTAGCGAACGCATGTCAACGAATAACGAGTATATATAACAAAACTATTGTCCTATGAAGTCGATTTAACTTCCAAACATATATTTTTTTAATAAATGTTAAATGTTTTCTGGCTAGTGTAGCGAGTAGATTATCCCAATAATATACTCGCTCCAAATGCATTGTTAATATTCCTGTCAACCTTTGGAGATGAATGAGGTGAGGCGTTGCCCGGGCAACACGGTGAGGAGTTGCCCGAGCATATAAGCAACAGAATAGCAAACATTCACCAGAGTCTACTTTCAAGTGTGGTCTAGAGCAGACACTTGCGAGATACTGTACCGACGCTCAGTGCGCTCAACTCACACCAAAGTATCACCTGTGTACTTCTGTATATTCGACCAAATATATATATAGTATCTTAGTGTCTGTGTTTATTGTCACTATACTTTACGTAACAATAGAACCGTTACACTAGTTATGTTAGATTTTATTAAAAATACGTATTCTACTTGTTAACATTATAATTTAAATTTGTGATAATTTGTGCAGAGAAGTGCGACAACTGGATATGCCAACAAACACTTTCCAAACAACGATATATCTTGGATAAGTCGCTCCACAACATTGACGCTTGGACCGTCGGCTTCCTTTGATGCTACTTATTTACTTATTTCATAATGAAATTATATTAGTTTGGAATAAATATATGTTTTCTCATGTTCTGCATTCAGCACCCACATTATAGTAAATATACCATATTACTTCATTACTTAACTAATGCTAGGAGGGTTTGAGTAGCATTGGGTCTTTAGTGGACAGAATCTCCAATAGATGGGGCGAGAGTCGCTCCCTCTCTCTCGCCCGAGCAAGAGTCGAAACTTAATTTAAAATTGATATATCTTTGTTCTCGAACATGATATATTTCATTTGGTGAAATCATAATAATGTTCATATCTCGGTCTTTCTGGAGGCATATAAGATTTTAGGCTTTATTAGCGTATCTTTGTTAATTATTCAATATATAGGCAAGTGCGTAGGCGTCTGCACTCCATGCCCGACAAGCTATACTGAGCGCTACTATAAAAACATATGTATCTTCACTTGAGCTATAAATATGTCTATTGTAATGTATTTAAAATGAAGCTCTTATTTCTATCTTGCTTAAGACATATAAAACATTTGTGTTTATTAACGAATTTACGTGAAATAAACATTGATTTGAGAGAGAGTTGCTCTGTCGTTCAGTCTGTACGGGGTGGGAGCTCCGTAATTTTTAAAATACATGTATCTTCAATAGAACTTTAAATATGTCTATGGTAAAGTGTTTAAAGTGAAGCTTATATGTCTGCCTTTCTTGAGACATATAAAACATATATGTTTATTAACGAATTCCCTTGAAATAAACATTGTTCTGAGAGAGAGTTGCTCGGTCGATCAATCTGTCCGGGGTTAAAGCTCGGCTATTATAAAAGTACACGTATCTTCGCTTTAAATTTAAATATGCCCATGGTAAGGTATTTAGAATGAATCTTATATTTCTATCTTTCTTGTGACATATAAAACTCTTACGTTTATTTAGGAATCTGTGTGAAATAGGCATGGTTCTGAGATGAATGCTGCGGTTTTCGAGCTCGACGTGCAATGAAAACTGCCCCTTTTATAAAACTTCAAATATTTTCGGTTTTACTTAAAATATTTGTCTGGTAGAAGTTTAACCTATAGTTCGCGTTTTGTCTTTCTTCTGACTAATAAATAATTTTGGTTTAATAAGTCATCAAGATGTTTTCAACAATATTTCACATGTATTTCATGTGAACAATGTATTTCAACAATACAATACAACAAATACACACATTGGTACATTATTGCAAAGGCACTATACTATATATATACATATATATATATATGACAATGTCAGACCACGGAGGAAAAATGAAACAGGAAATTTCCTTAAGTACTTTCGTATATTAAATACATCTTCAGAAGGTCCTTTTGGACCTTCTGAAGATGTATTTAATATACGAAAGTACTTAAGGAAATTTCCTGTTTCATTTTTCCTCCGTGGTCTGACATTGTCACATTCTTAATCACGTGTTTATTTTCGTGATATACACACACATATATATATATATATATATATATATATATATATATATATATATATATATATATATATATATATATATATATATATATATATATATATATATATATATATATATATTAGTATATTTTGGTAGCAGTTTTTCCTGTAGACATATATTATTAAATATGACCGAAAAAGTAAGATTAATAATTCTAACACGAATTTTCTCAATCTTTCGTACAATACGCTTCACTGTTGGAGGTAAATCAAAAATCACTTCTCCAAAATTCATTTTTATTTCTAGTCTGACGCGACACGGGCGCGTTTCGTAAAACTTATTACATTTTCAAAGACTTCACAAATACACAACTGATTAGAACTTACGTATCTCTGAGTTTATATCTACATTTGAGTGAGGTGGGAAGGGTGATGTGGCATTAGAACAAGATGGGATATTAATAGGGTATTAAAAGTATCAACACAAGACAGAACAGAAACAATGGGTATTGAATAGAAGTGTTTGTAGAAAGCCTATTGGTCCATATTTCTTGATGCTTCTATATTGGAGTGGAGTCTTGAGGTGGGTAGAATATAGTTGTGACTATAGTTGTGACTCACAACTATATTCTACCCACCTCAAGACTCCACTCCAATATAGAAGCATCAAGAAATATGGACCAATAGGCTTTCTACAAACACTTCTATTCAATACCCATTGTTTCTGTTCTGTCTTGTGTTGATACTTTTAATACCCTATTAATATCCCATCTTGTTCTAATGCCACATCACCCTTCCCACCTCACTCAAATGTAGATATAAACTCAGAGATACGTAAGTTCTAATCAGTTGTGTATTTGTGAAGTCTTTGAAAATGTAATAAGTTTTACGAAACGCGCCCGTGTCGCGTCAGACTAGAAATAAAAATGAATTTTGGAGAAATGATTTTTGATTTACCTCCAACAGTGAAGCGTATTGTACGAAAGATTGAGAAAATTCGTGTTAGAATTATTAATCTTACTTTTTCGGTCATATTTAATAATATATATATATATATATACATATATATATATATATATATATATATATATATATATATATATATATATATATATATATATATATATATATATATATATATATATATATATATATATATATATATATATATATATATATATAAATTGTTGCAAGTCGAGCAACAAATATTTTACATTGAACAACAAATGAGATTGGAAAAGCAGTATTGCCACCTCTGCTATACAGAAAAAAATAGACCCCAGACACACCCTATGGGTAGTAATGGACCCCCATACCGACACTATGAGGGGTAGTGCATGGACCCCATAATAACACTATGGGCGGTAGTGGGCACTATACAAACACTATGGGCGGTAGTTGACTTCATGGCGACCCTGTGGGCGCCAGTGGACCCCATACCGACCCTGTGGGCGGTAGTGGACCCCCCTGCCGACCCTGTGGGCGCCAGTGGACCCCATACCGACCCTGTGGGCAGCAGTGGACCCCTACCGACCCTGTCGACGCCCTACCGACCCTGTGGGCGGTAGTGGATCCCATACCGACCCTGTGGGTGGCAGTGGACCCCATACCGACCCTGTGGGCGGTAGTAAACTCCCTACCGACCCTGTGGGCGGCAGTTGACCCCCTACCAACCCTGTGGGCGGTAGTGGACCCTTTACCGACCCTGTGGGCGGCAGTGGACTCTATATACTCATCCTGTGGGCGGCAATGGACGCCATACACATCCAGTGGGTGTTATTGGACCTCATACTTATTCTGTGGGTGGTTGGAGCCCCATACCCATCCTGTGGGTGATAGTAGACGCCATACTCATCCTGTGGGTGGTATTGGACCCCATACCCATCTTGTGGGTGGTTGTGAGCCCCATACCCATCCTGTCGGTGGTAGTGGACGCCATACACATCCAGTGGATGGTATGGGACCCCATTCCCTTCCTGTGGGTGTAAGTGATCCCCAAGTTTGCAGTAGTATACCCCATAAACATTCCAACATAACATCGTTTTCTGTTAGCGTTCCTACAAAACATTCTTTAAAGATTTTTAAAGCGCAAACTATGGTATATAATATTGATTGGTGAAGCACTGTTATTCTATGTAATAATTTAGAGTGCTTATTATAATTTACTAAGAACAACTAATATTTCTCAAAACAAAACTACGAGCCTTCAATAGGAAGTAGCTGATCTGTAATATTCTAAGAGCATGGACAATAGTAGGTAAATTTCACAACCCATGTGGGACCTGAAAACTACAATTTTCCTTATAATTGAACCAATCACGAATATTCTGCTATCTATGTTGACGGACGGGAACTGTGACACGTAAATTGGTACGTGAGGAAGAGTTTGGGCCTTGGTAAAAAAAGAAACTGGAAATATATCACATATGTACTAAATCATATTCAACATATTGACTTTAAACATTAAGTCATATATGTGCTGTCTTGTGTGAGAACGGGTTGCATTCCCAAGGGGGCTTCCAACTTAACTTCCCTTATATCCGACTTATTTAGGGTAAATATCAGATCAGCAAAGCTGGTTCATCCCCTCCCCTCGTTCTTGTCGGTCCCTTGACGTGTTGACTTAGAAAGTTTCTTGTTGCCACATCCAGCAACTTAGCTCTCCATGTGTCTGGGCCTCCATGTGGGTCTCTGTTCCCCCAATCTATCTTTCCATGGTTGAAGTCTCCCATGATTAGTAACCTGGATCCGTTCCTGCTAGCCACAGAAGCTGCTCTCTCTATTATATTGATGGTGGCCAAGTTGTTTCTATCATATTCTTGTCTGGGTCTTCTGACATTCGGTGGGGGGTTATATATGACTACTACTATAATTTTCTGTCCTCCAGTTACTATGGTGCCTGATATGTAGTCACTGAAACCTTCACAGTTCTGAATTACAATCTCTTCGAAACTCCAACCTTCTCTTAGTAGCAAAGCTACACCACCTCCTCCTCTCCCTTCTCTCTCTTTCCTCTCTACATAGTAGCCCTGTGGAAACACTGCGTTTGTTATGGTGTTTGTTAGCTTTGTTTCTGTGAGTGCTATAATGTCTGGACTTTCTTCTAGTGCCCATTCTCCGAGTTCACTTGTTTTATTTGTAATTCCATCTATGTTAGTGTACATTGCCTTGAAGCTCACTTTCTTCAGTTCATTTTCTTGTCCCTTTCTTTGCGAGCATGAGCATTCTGCTGGTGTGGGAAGCTTTTCAGTGGGTGAGATGATCTGTGAGGTGGTTTGCAGGGTTTCAGAGGAGTTTGGGGTGAGGGGTGGGGGTTTCATGGAAAGGGGGACAGGTAGGGTGTGGGTTAAGGAGATAGGGGGGGCATGGAGGATATGGGATGAGGGGGGAGGAGGGATAGGGAGGGTATGGGATGAAGGGGGAGGGGGGGGACTGTGGAGGAAAGGTGTGTGTGTGTGTTTGTGTGTGTGTGTGTGTGTGCGCGCGCGTGTGTGTGTACTCACAAAGTTGTACTAACCTAGTTGTGCTTGCGGGGGTTGAGCTCTAGCTCTTTGGTCCCGCCTCTCAACTGTCAGTCAACTAGCGGACAGGCTCCTGAGCCCATTTCGCTTTATCATATTTACACTTGAAATTGTGTATGATGTCAGCCTCTACCACATCACTGCCTAATGCATTCCATTTATCAACTACTCTGATACTAAAAAAAAATATCTAATGTATCTGACTCATTTGGGCAATCAATTTCTACCTGTGTCCCTTAGTGCGTGTGCTCCTTGAGTTAAATAGTCTGTCTTTATCTACCCTTTTGATTCCTTTGAGAATCTTGTATATGGAAATCCTGTCCCCTCTAACTCTCCTGTGTTCCAGCGACGTGAGGTTTAATTGCCGTAGTCTCTCCTCGTACCTCATACCCCTTAGTTCAGGTATTAGTCTGGTGGCAAACCTTTGAACCTTTTCCAGTTTAGACTTATGCTTGACTAGATATGGACTCTATGCTGCAGCAGCATAGTCCATAGTTGCTATGACATATGTTGTATACAAAGTTCTGAATAATTCCTTACACAAGTTTCTAAAGGCTGTTCCTATGTTGGCCAACCTAGCATATGCCACTGAAGTTATTCTCCTGATGTGTGCTTCAGGGGGACAGGTCTTGCGGGATATCAACCCCTAGGTCTTTATCTCTCTCTGATTCTTGAAGAATTTCATCTCCCAAATGATACCTTGTATCTGACCTCCTGCTCCCTACATCTATCTTCATTACATTACATTGTTCGAAAATTCCTGCAGCTTTTCCAGGTCTTCTTGAAGCCTCAAGCCGTCCTCTTCTGTCTTAATCCTTCACATAATTTTGGCGTCGTCAGCAAACATTGAGAGGAATTAGTCTATACCCTCTTTGAGATCATTTACGTATATCAGAAAGAGGACTAGTCCGAGTACAGAGCCCTGTGGACTCCACTGGTGATTTATCGCCAGTCTGAGGTCTCACCCCTAACTGTAACTCACAGCCTATGGCTTAGGTACCCCCCTTATTCACTGGAGCGCCCTACCATTTACTCCTGCCTGTTTCTCCAGATTATGCACCAGCCTCTTATGGGGTACTATGTCAAAGTCTTTCCGACAGTCCAAGAAAATGCAGTCCATCCATTCTTCTCTTTCCTGCTGAATCGTTGTCACGTGTTCGTTGAATTCTATTAAGCCTGTGAGGCAAGATTTACCCTCCCTGAACCCATGTTGGTAGTTTGTCACGAAGTCGCTTCTCTCCAGATGTGTTACTATGTTTTTTCTAACGATTTTCTCCATCACCTTGCATGGTATACAAGTTAAGGACACTGGCCTGTAGGTCAGTGCCACTTGTCTGTCACCCTTTTTGTATACTGGGACTTCATTAGCCATATTCCATATTTCTGGTAGGTCATCCATTTCCAGTAACCTACAATACATTATGGAGAGGGGCAAGTAAAGTGCTTCTGCACACTCTTTCAATACCCATGGTGAAATTCTGTCCTGAACAAAACCCTTTCTCACATCCAGATCCAAAAGATGGCTCTTAACCTCATCTCTTGTAATTTCGAACCCTTCCAAGACAGCTTGGTTTACTGCCACCTCTCCTACACAGAAACTTTACCTCGTTCTGTTGTGAAGACTTCCTGGAACCTCTTGTTGAGTTCTGCACACACCTCTGTCATTCTCTGTGTAACTGTCCTCACCCGTTCTAAGTTTCATCACCTGTTCTTTCACTGTTATTTTCCTCCTGATGTGACTGTGGAGTAACTTTGGTTCGGTCTTGGCTTTATTTTCTATATCATTTTCATACTTTTTCTCTGCTTCTCTTCTCACACTAACATACTCGTTCCTGGTTCTCTGGTATCCCCTCTTTGCTTTCTGGTGTTATGTTATTTCGGAAGTTCCTCCACGCCCTTTTGTTCAGTTCCTTTACTTTCATAAATGCCCTATTAACATGGATTCATTCTTTTGCTTCTCGGTCTTTTCCTTTTTCGACCGGGATAAACCTGTGTACTGCCTCTTGACACTTTTGGGGTGACATAGTTCATCATGTCGTGTGCAGACTTAGTTCTGAGTACTGTTTCCTATGGTATAACCCTTAGGAATGTTCTCATCTCATACTTTCCCTTTCGGTATGCCAGCCCTTTGTTTCCAAGTTCTTTTTAGGGAGAGAAAAATCCTATCTCTACCAGGTACTCAGAGATCAATACAATGTGATCACGCATTCCCAAGGGGGCTTCCAACTTAACTTCCCTTATATCCGACTCATTTAGGGTAAATATCAGTTCATGCAAGGCTGGTTCATCCACTCCTCTCATTCTTGTCGGTCCCTTGATGTGTTGGCTTAGAAAGTTTCTTCTGGTCACTTCCAGTAGCTTAGCTCTCCATGTATCTGGTCCTTCATGTGGGTCTCCGTTCTCCCAATCTATCTTCCCGTGGGTGACGTTTCTCATGATTAGTAGTCTGGATCTGTTCCTGCTTTCGATAGAACCTGCTTTCTCTATTATATTAATGGTGACGATTTTTTCTGTCATATTCCTGTCTGGGTCTTGTCATTTGGTGTTGCCTTATATGTAACTACTACTACTGTAAGTGTGTGCGTGTGTGCATGTATGTGTGTGTGTGTGTGTGTGTGTGTGTGTGCGTGCAAGCGTGGGCATAGGCGATTGGGCCCCTGTACTTCACGGCTCAATTTCTGAACTTAAAGTCTTCGAGACTTCCTCAGGTGTATTAACGCACACAGGTCCACCACGGCAGGACTGCCACACGCGGAACACGCACATCACCGCCACCGCTGTGTCTTCGTCGACCTCAGGTGTGGCTCCTCCGTCCCATCCCACTTGTCAAATTCAAATTAATACTCTCTGAGTAGTGAAAGTCATGGTGAGCGGTTAAGGGATCCTGTATGCCAGCAGAGTGTTCCTGGCAGTATGGGTTGGAGTCACTTCTAGGGTGTGAGTTTTCAGTTGCATATAGTCCTGGTGACCATTCAGGCATGTTCACATTTGTGTTCCTCATGTGTGCCCCAAAGAATGAGGTGATTTGATAAAATACCATGCCCAAGATTACAAACCGAGTGCCGGCGGGGGGATGGAAATAGCCTCGACTACCATCCTCTTTTGTCCGGTCGTGTTGGACGAGAGGTTAAGGGATCCTGTACGCCACCAGAGTGCTCCTGGCAGTATGGGTTCGAGTCACTTCACGAGTCGAGCTCGAGTATATATATATATATATATATATATATATGTCGTACCTAGTAGCCAGAACGCACTTCTCAGCCTACTATGCAAGGCCCGATTTGTTTAATAAGCCAAGTTTTCCTGAATTAATATATTTTCTCTATTTTTTTCTTATGAAATGATAAAGTTACCCATTTCATTATGTATGAGGTCAATTTTTTTTTATTGGAGTTAAAATTAACGTAGATATATGACCGAACCTAACCAACCCTACCTAACCTAACCTAACCTATCTTTATAGGTTAGGTTAGGTTAGGTAGCCAAAAAAGTTAGGTTAGGTTAGGTAGGTTAGGTAGTCGAAAAACAATTAATTCATGAAAACTTGGCTTATTAGGCAAATCGAGCCTTGCATAGTAGGCCGAGAAGTGCGTTCTGGCTACTAGGTACGACATATATATATATATATATATATATATATATATATATATATATATATATATATATATATATATATATATATATATATATATATATATATATATATACATATATATATATATATATATATATATATATATATATATATATATATATATATATATATATATATATATGTCGTACCTAGTAGCCAGAACGCACTTCTCAGCCTACTATGCAAGGCCAAATTTGCCTAATAAGCCAAGTTTTCCTGAATTATTATATTTTCTCAAATTTTTTTCTTATGAAATGATAAAGCTACCCATTTCATTATGTATGAGGTCAATTTTTTTTTATTGGAGTTAAAATTAACGTAGATATATGACCGAACCTAACCAACCCTACCTAACCTAACCTATCCTTATAGGTTAGGTTAGGTTAGGTAGCCAAAAAAGTTAGGTTAGGTTAGGTTAGGTAGGTTAGGTACTCGAAAAACAATTAATTCATGAAAACTTGACTTATTAGGCAAATCGGGCCTTGAATAGTAGGCTGAGAAGTGCGTTCTGGCTACTAGGTACGACATATATATATATGTCGGAAAATCCGACACCATTAACTAATATTAATTCATACAGGTAGATAATATTGCTGCATTGTATAAACAAGTTAACCCATAGAAAATGTAACTTTTAGTGGAATTTTCCATCTATAGAAAATGGGATATCATTACCTCATACTAATATAAATTCACCAGCTATTTTGCTGGGAATTATTCTTAAATACATTAGTCTTTGGACTTTACCATCACAAAAACATCTCATATATATTAACTTAATTATCAGAATTAAAATAGAGTAAATGTGACCCTTCTATCACTTACTGTCATCTGGACAATGTAGGCCAGTAGTGTCAGTGAGGAGGGAGTGGTCAGCCATTGTTATTGTACTTAGACCACAGAGGCTCACGGGAGCAAATACGGCTCCTGTTAATTTTACTTGGACGAAGTGTTATGGAAACCAAAGGTGTACCATCATCAACACGCTCTCAACAAATACAAGTTAAGTGTTCTGCCGAAACCCATTTATCTATCATTTATGGCCATTAACGTCATTAAATAGGGGCGCGCCGGTTAGAATACAAACTGCCTCTTAATAAAAGCTAATTAAGCCTAGGTCTTTATGGTTCAATGTACAGTGTTTTCTCGGATATAGCTGTCATATATTAGGATTCTGGCTTTATAGCTAGCGCCCTTTTGACAGGTCAAGACGAGGAAGCATGCTTTGTGTACCAGTTACTGGGTGATGGAAGCTACCTCAAAGAGGATAATTTGGTGTCTACATCCTGGTTATACCTGGTGGACTAAGGCCTCCTGTACAATAAGATAAGGAACCTCTTCAATGTACACTAATGTGTAGTTAATACTGTAGTTTGATTGGCTTCATATATATAAGTTTAATATAAACCCCTCCTAATGTGTAGAGGATCGATTTGTGAGATTATTGCAGATATACAGTCCACTTAACATCATACAAATTGCTATCAAAGTATACAAATTAACGTAAATATAAATTCTATATAAATTCATATAAATTAAATAAATATAAATCTCACAGGTCGGTTCCCACATTATTTGGTCATCTTCGAACCGAATGACAGATTATTGGTCCTATGAACCCACATTATTGGTCATCTGCGAGTCGGATGACAGATTATTTGCTCATCTTAGTACCGGATGAACCAGTTAATCAGTGGATTCATTAAATATGCTAGTGCAGTGTGATTTATACAAAGCCAGCAGTCAAAGACGGCGGCGTTGCCTCGTGCGAGCTCAGGAGCCCCCTCAGTTCAGTTCAGCCTCATCAGCGGTTTCAGGGACACCCACAGATATTTGGTGGCGTGTTATTTCGTGATATGACAGCGCTAATATTGAAGCCAGCCAAATTAGTGGCTGTGTCTTTGCGAGATTGTTCACGGATTACGTGGTGTTAATTTCGCGAGAGATTATCCATGAATTTTGTGGACTTTATTTCGCGAGGTCACTAATAATATTTAATACTTCTTGATAATATTAGAAGTTTCATAGAGGCTAATTAAGAGGCTATTATCAATAATTGTGTATATTATTTCTCCAAAATAGAGAATTATTTAATATATTGCCTAGTGTTCACAATATAATATTTACTAATTGCCAACCCACAACAGGGTAGGATATTACCATTGACTAGTTGAACTATTTATTGTTCATCCTAGTCCCATTCCCATAGTCTAGTTGTACTATATTAAACAACCCAGCACCATTAATGAATGGTGCAGACCCTATTTTGGGTGTAAATTTGATCAACTCGAGTTGAGTTGTGTATATATAATAATTTACTTATTATCATTACACCTTTGAGTGATTAATTAGTGTCTATACCATCCTAGGGTGATATAGAAGAGCTAACCTAAAGGTACTTCCATGACACTGGTTTATCACTCAAATCATTAGTGTGTATGATTGTATATGTATAATGTGTATTAATTTAAAGTACTAACCTCTAGTAGAGGTAGGATTATCGCCTAGTGAGTGCAGAATTTTACCCTAGGCTACCATCAGTACTTGCTCACAATTTATGAGCCAGTGGTGTCCAATTAACAAGTCACCATGACTAATCCACAGAAAGCAAAGCGTGCTTTAGTAGCAAGTAAACGTCAACTGACAAGAGATCTCGACCAATATGAACAGTTGTTATATGAGCCTGTAATTAATTATCGTCGGTTGAAAATACCACTGTTACAGATTCAAACCCAATTGCACTTATTGAAAGCAAATAGGAAATCTTACCAAAATCAGGTCCACGACGATGACGACATAGTAGTTGAAGATGTGGAACCATTCCTGTCTGACCTAGCACAATATGAAGAAGAAACTCAAGGCAGGTTGGAACATTTACACAGGATAATTGAATCAGAACAATTTGCCAGTACATCAAATAAAGTAGATAATGTTATGGATGATCTCGATCTTTTTGAGAATAAATGTAAAGCCAGATTAGATCCTTTAATCAACAAGGATAAAGCTTCACCCAGTAAAGCTTCACCCACTACAGCTTCACCCAATATTATACCACCAGAAATAAAGCAGTTCTCAGACAATTTATCCACAGTCTCTGTGGATTCTGAAAACCCAATACCTGAGGCTACTAAATTAACATTCCTCCAAACTAGAGGTGAAGCTGAACTAGTAGTAGAAAATGTAAATGAAAATAGCGACAGCACTAATTTCCCAGTCCAGCTTCCTAGGAATAATGCTGGCAATGAGAAAACTGTCATACATCTAGTACTACAATTGCTGGATTTACCTCAACCTGATCAGACTGCTGACTCATTACAATCCTTCAGCATGGAGTTTGAGTCACTACTAAGAACATTCAGTCTTAAGGTTGATATAACTACTAGTGAATGGATGACCAAAGTAGTCCTTCAACGAAAATTGTGCAGCGATATACTAGATGAATTATATGAACATCAACATAACACCATCCTGACAGTACAGGACATCATTGAAGGTTTGCATTTCATCATAAACAAACGACGTGCAAATGAGGAAGTTAAAGCCTCTTGCAAGCCTTCAGAAATAGAAAATAATAGTCAATTAAAGGGTAAAACAACTACCCCAAATAAACATCAACCAATTACTCAAACATCAAGTTGCAGAAAATCTGACAATGCAGCAGAATCCTCCAAGCCTACTGTTACTAGTTCACCCAAACCGGTAACTTCCAAACGTGCAGTAGGCTGGGGGACATGTATGTTCTGCAAAAGGAAACATTCAACATACTGTTGTGCTAATTATCCAACCAGAGACACTCGTATTGAGCGACTCCAGGAATTAGGGAGATGTTCAAGGTGTCTCAAGTCACACAACATAGACGACTGTGATACCCAATTACACACCTGTAATAGGTGTAACAAAGGTCAGCACCATGCAGCATTGTGCAGAGACACCAAAACAACGTCTCCAAACCCCAAGGTGGAAGATAGCATTCCCACCACAGTACAGTACTGCAAGGTGCAACAAACGAAGAGTGTCCAATCAGCAAAGTCTAAAGGTAATACGACTTTGCCTACTGCCCAAATTACCATCCTGAATAAGAGGGCCAAGGTCCATACCCGTGGGTTGTTTGACCAAGGGTCCCAGAGAACATATGTCACTAAATAGTTGGCAGATGAACTACAATTAAGGCCTGTAGCCCAGATGTCATTCAATATCTCAGAGTTTGTAACAGATGCAGGACCTCAAGTCTACCAGGTGGTACAACCATCAGTATGTTTAGGCAGGTACGTCTGTAGAGTACAAGCCATTGTGATGGACAAAATTCCAGTAGACCTACAAGTTCAAGGTCTAAGAGCAACAGCCAAATTCCTGAGAAATAGAGGAATAAAATTGGCAGATAATATTAAGTCTGATCACCTCACCGACTTCGGTCTCCTTGTTGGGACAGACTATTGCCATCGATTCATCGGTAGCCCTACTAAATATCAGGACATAACCATGTTAAATTCTGCAGGAGGTAAATTACTCTCAGGGCCAGTATCAAGCCTGAGGAGACCTATGGCTGCAGATAAACAATACCAATAGAAATCTAAATTTGTCAGCTGATTATATTTCTCCAGTAGCATTATACTAAGGAGATTACAGCTGACTATACCAACAGAAGTTGATATTAGTATCATCATTTAAAGCTGAAGATGAGTTCATGAGGCCTTAGTGGCAAATCAGTGAACAGTAGCCTAAAAAGCTACAAGTCACTGCGACCAATGTCACTGAACCCACTGCAGTCTCAGAACCATACTCTACTTTAATGATGAGCTATTCAATCTTCTGAATCAATTAACTAAATTAAACCCCAATAAATCTGATGACTGATTTGATACATTTATTATTTAATCAAGATGTATTCCATGGGCCTCAGTGTTTATATATCAGTGACCAGTTACCTGAACAAACTTCAAGTTATATCTAATGTCACTGATCTCACTGCAGTCCCTGAATCATACTTGACTGTAGTACTTGATCACATTCAGTCTTCTGGGTTAAATAATATTTAATTAGGCTTGAATTTTAGCCTTTCAAGAGTTAACAGGGAAATGAAATCGCATTAGACTTCTAACCCCTGCAACTCTAGTACGGGACATCCGTCCTGTACGAACAGACGCACAAATATGTGATTACTAACTACTAACATCAAATTAATCTAATAATTCGAAGGAGGAGTATCGGTGTTTGTCTGTTCTAAATAGGACTTCGACCCGTGAGCAGCCCCCCGGGGAATTATGTCGGAAAATCCGACACCATTAACTAATATAAATTCATACATGCAGATAATATTGCTGCATTGTATAAACAAGTTAACCCATAGAAAATGTAACTTTTAGTGAAATTTTCCATCTATAGAAAACGGGATATCATTACCACATACTAATATAAATTCACCAGCTATTCTGCTGGGAATTATTCTTAAATACATTAGTCTTTGGACTTTACCATCACAAAAACATCTCTTATAAATTAACCTAATTATCAGAATTAAAATAGAGTAAATGTGACCCTTCTATCACTTACTGTCATCTGGACAATGTAGGCCAGTAGTGTCAGTGAGGAGGGAGTGGTCAGCCATTGTTATTGTACTTAGACCACAGAGGCTCACGGGAGCAAATACGGCTCCTGTTAATTTTACTTGGACGAAGTGTTATGGAAACCAAAGGTGTACCATCATCAACACGCTGTCAACAAATACAAGTTAAGTGTTCTGCCGAAACCCATTTATCTATCATTTATGGCCATAAATGTCATTAGATAGGGGCGGGCCGGTTAGAATACGAACTGCCTCTTAATAAAAGGTAATTAAGCCTAGGTCTTTATGGTTCAATGTACAGTGTTTTCTCTGATATAGCTGTCATATATTAGGATTCTGGCTTTATAGCTAGCGCCCTTTTGACAGGTCAAGACGAGGAAGCATGCTTTGTGTACCAGTTACTGGGTGATGGAAGCTACCTCAAAGAGGATAATTTGGTGTCTACATCCTGGTTATACCTGGTGGACTAAGGCCTCCTGTACAATAAGATAAGGAACCTCTTCAATGTACACTAATGTGTAGTTAATACTGTAGTTTGATTGGCTTCATATATATAAATTTAATATAAACCCCCCCCCTAATGTGTAGAGGATCGATTTGTGAGATTATTGCAGAAATACAGTCCACTTAACATCATACAAATTGCTATCGAAGTATACAAATTAACGTAAATATAAATTCTATATAATTCATATAAATTAAATAAATATAAATCTCACAGGTCGGTTCCCACAATATATATATATATATATATATATATATATATATATATATATATATATATATGTCGTACCTAGTAGCCAGAACTCACTTCTATGCCTACTATGCAAAGCCCGATTTGCCTAATAAGCCAAGTTTTCATGAATTAATTGTTTTTCGACTACCTAACCTACCTAACCTAACCTAACCTAACGTTTTCGGCTACCTAACCTAACCTAACCTATAAAGATAGGTTAGGTAGGGTTGGTTAGGTTCGGTCATATATCTTCGTTAATTTTAACTCCAATAAAAAAATATTGACCTCATACATAATGAAATGGGTAGCTTTATCATTTCATAAGAAAAAAATTAGAGAAAATATATTAATTCAGGAAAACTTGGCTTATTAGGCAAATCGGGCCTTGCATAGTAGGCTGAGAAGTGCGTTCTGGCTATTAGGTACGACATATATATATATATATATATATATATATGTCGTACCTAGTAGCCAGAACGTACTTCTCAGCCTACTATGCAAGGCCCGATTTGCCTAATAAGCCAAGTTTTCACGAATTAATTGTTTTTCGACTACCTAACCTACCTAACCTAACCTAACCTAACTTTTTGGGCTACCTAACCTAACCTAACCTATAAAGATAGGTTAGGTTAGGTTAGGTAGGGTTGGTTAGGTTCGGTCAAATATCTACGTTAATTTTAACTCCAATAAAAAAAAAATGACCTCATACATAATGAAATGGGTAGCTTTATCATTTCATAAGAAACAAATTAGAGAAAATATATTAATTCAGGAAAACTTGGCTTATTAGGCAAATCGGGCCTTGCATAGTAGGCCAAAAAGTGCGTTCTGGCTACTAGGTACCACATATATATATATATATATATATATATATATATATATATATATATATATATATATATGTCGTACCTAGTAGCCAGAACGCACTTCTCAGCCTACTATGCAAGGCCCGATTTGCCTAATAAGCCAAGTTTTCATGAAATAATAAATTTTCTCTAATTTTTTTCTTATGAAATGATAAAGCTACCCATTTCAATATGTATGAGGTAAATTTTTTTTTATTGGAGTTAAAATTAACGTAGATATATGACCGAACCTAACCAACCCTACCTAACCTAACCTATCCTATCTTTATAGGTTAGGTTATGTTAAGTAGCCGAAAAAGTTAGGTTAGGTTAGGTTAGGTAGGTTAGGTTGTCGAAGGAACATTAATTCACGGAAACTTGGCTTATTAGGCGAATTGGGCCTTGCATAGTAGGCTGAGAAGTGCATTCTGGCTACTAGGTACGACATATATATATATATATATATATATATATATATATATGTCGTACCTAGTAGCCAGAACTCACTTCTCAGCCTACTATTCAAGGCCCGATTTGCCTAATAAGCCAAGTTTTCCTGAATTAATATATTTACTATAATTTTTTTCTTATGAAATGTTAAAGCAACCCTTTTCTCTATGTATGAGGTCAATTTTTTTTTATTGGAGTTAAAATTAACGTAGATATATGACCGAACCTAACCAACCCTACCTAACCTAACCTAACCTATATTTATAGGTAAGGTTAGGTTAGGTAGCCAAAAAAAGCTAGGTTAGGTTAGGTTAGGTAGGTTAGGTAGACGAAAAAACATTAATTCATGAAAACTTGGCTTATTAGGCAAATCGGGCCTTGAATAGTAGGCTGAGAAGTGCGTTCTGGCTATTAGGTACGACATATATATATATATATATTTATATATATATTTATATATATATATATATATATGTCGTACCTAGTAGCCAGAACGCACTTCTCAGCCTACTATTCAAGGCCCGATTTGCCTAATAAGCCAAGTTTTCATGAATTAATGTTTTTTCGTCTACCTAACCTACCTAACCTAACCTAACCTAGCTTTTTTTGGCTACCTAACCTAACCTTACCTATAAATATAGGTTAGGTTAGGTTAGGTAGGGTTGGTTAGGTTCGGTCATATATCTACGTTAATTTTAACTCCAATAAAAAAAAATTGACCTCATACATAGAGAAAAGGGTTGCTTTATCATTTCATAAGAAAAAAACTATAGTAAATATATTAATTCAGGAAAACTTGGCTTATTAGGCAAATCGGGCCTTGAATAGTAGGCTGAGAAGTGAGTTCTGGCTACTAGGTACGACATATATATATATATATATATATATATATATATATATATATATATATATATATATATATATATATATATATATATATATATATATATATATATATGTCGTACCTAGTAGCCAGAACGCACTTCTCAGCCTACTATGCAAGGCCCGATTTGCCTAATAAGCCAAGTTTTCATCAAATAATTGTTTTTCGACAACCTAACCTAACGTTTTCGGCTACCTAACCTAACCTAACCTATAAAGATAAGTTAGGTTAGGTTAGGTAGGGTTAGTTAGGTTCGGTCATATATCTACGTTAATTTTAACTCCAATAATAAAAAATTGACCTCATACATAATGAAATGGGAAGCTTTATCATTTCATAAGAAAAAAATTTGAGAAAATATATTAATTCAGGAAAACTTGGCATATTAGGCAAATCGGGCCTTGCAGAGTAGGCCAAGAAGTGCATTCTGGCTACTAGGTACGACATATATATATATATATATATATATATATATATATGTCGTACCTAATAGCCAGAACGCACTTCTCAGCCTACTATTTAAGGCCCGATTTGCCTAATAAGCCAAGTTTTCATGAATTAATGTTTTTTCGTCTACCTAACCTACCTAACCTAACCTAACCTAGCTTTTTTTGGCTACCTAACCTAACCTTACCTATAAATATAGGTTAGGTTAGGTTAGGTAGGGTTGGTTAGGTTCAATCATATATCTACGTTAATTTTAACTCCAATAAAAAAAAATTGACCTCATACATAGAGAAAAGGGTTGCTTTATCATTTCATAAGAAAAAAATTATAGTAAATATATTAATTCAGGAAAACTTGGCTTATTAGGCAAATCGGGCCTTGAATAGTAGGCTGAGAAGTGAGTTCTGGCTACTAGGTACGACATATATATATATATATATATATATATATATATATATATATATATATATATATATATATATATATATATATATATATATATATATATATATATGTCGTACCTAATAGCCAGAACTCACTTCTCAGCCTACTATTCAAGGCCCGATTTGCCTAATAAGCCAAGTTTTCATGAATTAATGTTTTTTCGTCTACCTAACCTACCTAACCTAACCTAACCTAGCTTTTTTTGGCTACCTAACCTAACCTTACCTATAAATATAGGTTAGGTTAGGTTAGGTAGGGTTGGTTAGGTTCGGTCATATATCTACGTTAATTTTAACTCCAATAACAAAAAATTTACCTCATACATAGAGAAAAGGGTTGCTTTATCATTTCATAAGAAAAAAATTATTGTAAATATATTAATTCAGGAAAACTTGGCTTATTAGGCAAATCGGGCCTTGAATAGTAGGCTGAGAAGTGAGTTCTGGCTACTAGGTACGACATATATATATATATATATATATATATATATATATATATATATATATATATATATATATATATATATATATATGTCGTACCTAGTAGCCAGAACGCACTTCTCAGCCTACTATGCAAGGCCCGATTTGCCTAATAAGCCAAGTTTTCATGAATTAATTGTTTTTCGACTACCTAACCTACCTAACCTAACCTAACCTAACATTTTCGGCTACCTAACCTAACCTAACCTATAAAGATAGGTTAGGTTAGGTTAGGTAGGGTTGGTTAGGTTCGGTCATATATCTACGTTAATTTTAACTCCAATAAAAAAAAATTGACCTCATACATAATGAAATGGGTAGCTTTATCATTTCATAAGAAAAAAATTAGAGAAAATATATTAATTCAGGAAAACTTGGCTTATTAGGCAAATTTGGCCTTGCATAGTAGGCTGAGAAGTGCGTTCTGGCTACTAGGTACGACATATATATATATATATATATATATATATATATATATATATATATATATATATATATATATATATATATATATATATATATATATATATATTCTATATATATATATAGAAGAAGCACTGAGAAGTGCGTTCTGGCTACTAGGTACGACATATATATATATATATATATATATATATATATATATATATATATATATATATATATATATATATATATATATATATATATATATATATATATATATATATATATATATATATATATATATGTCGTACCTAGTAGCCAGAACGCACTTCTCAGCCTACTATGCAAGGCCCGATTTGCCTAATAAGCCAAGTTTTACTGAATAATTATAATTTCTCTAATTTTTTTCTTATGATATGATAAAGCTACCCATTTTATTATGTATGAGGTCAATTTTTTTTATTGGAGTTAAAATTAACGTAGATATATGACCGAACCTAACTAACCCTACCTAACCTAACCTAACCTATCTTTATAGGTTAGGTTGGGTTAGGTAGCTGAAAAAGATAGGTTAGGTTAGGTTAGGTAGGTTAGGTAGTCGAAAAACAATTAATTCATGAAAACTTGGCTTATTAGGCAAATCGGGCCTTGCATAGTAGGCTGAGAAGTGCGTTCTGGCTACTAGGTACGACATATATATATAATATATATATATATATATATTTATGTCGTACCTAATAGCCAGAACGCACTTCTCAGCCTACTATTCAAGGCCCGATTTGCCTAATAAGCCAAGTTTTCATGAATTAATGTTTTTTCGTCTACCTAACCTACCTAACCTAACCTAACCTAGCTTTTTTTGGCTACCTAACCTAACCTTACCTATAAATATAGGTTAGGTTAGGTTAGGTAGGGTTGGTTAGGTTCGGTCATATATCTACGTTAATTTTAACTCCAATAACAAAAAATTGACCTCATACATAGAGAAAAGGGTTGCTTTATCATTTCATAAGAAAAAAATTATAGTAAATATATTAATTCAGGAAAACTTGGCTTATTAGGCAAATCGGGCCTTGAATAGTAGGCTGAGAAGTGAGTTCTGGCTACTAGGTACGACATTTATATATATATATATATATATATATATATATGTCGTACCTAGTAGCCAGAACTCACTTCTCAGCCTACTATGCAAGGCCCGATTTGCCTAATAAGCCAAGTTTTCCTGAATTAATATATTTTCTCTAATTTTTTTCTTATGAAATGATAAAGCTACCCATTTCATTATGTATGAGGTCAATTTTTTTTATTGGAGTTAAAATTAACGTAGATATATGACCGAACCTAACCAACCCTACCTAACCTAACCTAACCTATCTCTATAGGTTAGGTTAGGTTAGGAAGCTGAAAAAGTTGAGTTAGGTTAGGTTAGGTAGGTTAGGTAGTCGAAAAAACATTAATTCATGAAAACTTGGATTATTAGGCAAATTAGGCCTTGCATAGTAGGCTGAGAAGTGCGTTCTGGCTACTAGGTACGACATATATATATATATATATATATATATATATATATATATATATATATATATATATATATATATATATATATATATATATATATATATGTCGTACCTAGTAGCCAGAACTCACTTTTTGGCCTACTATTCAAGGCTAGATTTGCCTAATAAGCCAAGTTTTCCTGAATTAATATATTTTTTCTAATTTGTTTCTTATGAAATGATAAAGCTACCCATTTCATTATGTATAAGGTAAATTTTTTTTTATTGGAGTTAAAATTAACGTAGATATATGACCGAACCTAACCAACCCTACCTAACCTAACCTAACCTATCTTTATAGGTTAGGTTTGGTTAGGTAGCCGAAAAAGTTAGGTTAGGTTAGGTTAGGTAGGTTAGGTAGTCGAAAAACAATTAATTCATGAAAACTTGGCTTATTAGGCAAATCGGGCCTTGCATAGTTGGCCGAGAAGTGCGTTCTGGCTACTAGGTACGACATATATATATATATATATATATATGGTAGTGAGCACAAGTTGGTATGGTTGTGAACACCAGTTAGTATGGTTGTGAACACCAGTTAGTATGGTTGTGAACACCAGTTAGTATGGTTGTGAACACAAGTTGGTATGGTTGACAACACAAGTTAGTATAGTTGTGAACACAAGTTAATATGGTAGTGAACACCAGTTAGTATGGTTGTTAACACCAGTTAGTATGGTTGTGAACACCAGTTAGTATGGTTGTGAACACCAGTTAGTATGGTTGTGAACACAAGTTAGTATGGTTGTGAACACAAGTTGGTATGGTTGTGAACACAAGTTAGTATGGTTGTGAACACAAGTTAATATGGTAGTGAACACCAGTTAGTATGGTTGTGAACACCAGTTAGTATGGTTGTGATCACCAGTTAGTATGGTTGTGAACACAAGTTAGTATGGTTGTGAACACAAGTTGGTATGGTTGATTACACAAGTTGGTATGGTTGTGAACACAAGTGGGTATGGTTGTGAACACCAGTTAGTATGGTTGTGAACACCAGTTAGTATGGTTGTGAACACAAGTTAGTATGGTTGTGAACACAAGTTGGTATGGTTGTGAACACAAGTTAGTATGGTTGTGAACACAAGTTGGTATGGTTGTGAATACAAGATGGTATGGTTGAGAACACAAGTGGGTATGGTTGACAACACAAGTGGGTATGGTTGACAACACAAGTGGGTATGGTTGTGAGCACAAGTGGGTATGTGTTCAGATCCATCAACCAGTCACCTCGAAGAACATACAAACTTCTACATCTCTTCCCTCAGTCTTCGGCGGATTAGTTTACATGTATTAAACAGATTATATGAGCTCCGAAGCCCCCGGGAGGCAGTTTACAACATAAGTACCATATGACTGTGATGTGTAAATGCAGGTAAACTGTTTAAATCAATCTAAAACAAAGCCGCCAATGAGAGAGAGAAAAGATATTTGCCGCTACGCACAAAAAACGAGCGTCCTAACCCAACCTATGCATAGAAAACGTGGATATATATGAGCCGCTACTGCTCATTGTACTTTGTCAATTTTACTTTGGGGACCAAAACGTATAAAATGAGACGTTCTAGTTGAGAGGACAGGTTGCACTTACGTGTGAAGATAATTCACAAACAAATTATATTTTTTTTTAATTTGAATTTGATCGTAAGAGGCTCACTAGAATTAGCCCCACCGGATATGTTGACTGGCCGGATGTAACGAGGGGAAATTTGCATGCAGTTCATATAATTAGCTAATAGGCTGAATAATCAGTTAATTAATTCACTCAGTTTAGATGATCACTGAAAAAATATATTGAGTGAAGGAGATATTCAGAGATTTGTGTTTATTGGATATATTCGTGTGGTACTGGTAGCGAGAGTGGATCATACACCACACTGCTGGTGGATCATACACCACACTGATGGTGGATCATACACCACACTGATGGTGGATCATACACTACACTGCTGGTGGATCATACACTACACTGATGGTGGATCATACACCACACTGCTGGTGGATCATACACTACACTGCTGGTGGATCATACACCACACTGATGGTGGATCATACACCACACTGCTGGTGGATCATATACTACACTGATGGTGGATCATACACCACACTGATGGTGGATCATACACCACACTGATGGTGGATCATACACCACACTGATGGTGGATCATACACCACACTGCTGGTGGATCATACACTACACTGCTGGTGGATCATACACCACACTGATGGTGGATCATACACCACACTGATGGTGGATCATACACTACACTGCTGGTGGATCATACACTACACTGATGGTGGATCATACACCACACTGCTGGTGGATCATACACTACACTGCTGGTGGATCATACACCACACTGATGGTGGATCATACACCACACTGCTGGTGGATCATATACTACACTGATGGTGGATCATACACCACACTGATGGTGGATCATACACCACACTGATGGTGGATCATACACCACACTGATGGTGGATCATACACCACACTGCTGGTGGATCATACACTACACTGCTGGTGGATCATACACCACACTGATGGTGGATCATACACCACACTGATGGTGGATCATACACCACACTGCTGGTGGATCATACACTACACTGCTGGTGGATCATACACCACACTGATGGTGGATCATACACCACACTGATGGTGGATCATACACCACACTGCTGGTGGATCATACACTACACTGCTGGTGGATCATACACCACACTGATGGTGGATCATACACCACACTGATGGTGGATCATACACCACACTGCTGGTGGATCATACACCACACTGCTGGTGGATCATACACCACACTGCTGGTGGATCATACACCACACTGCTGGTGGATCATACACCACACTGCTGGTGGATCATACACCACACTGCTGGTGGATCATACACCACACTGCTGGTGGATCATACACCACACTGCTGGTGGATCATACACCACACTGCTGGTGGATCATACACCACACTGCTGGTGGATCATACACCACACTGCTGGTGGATCATACACCACACTGCTGGTGGATCATACACCACACTGATGGTGGATCATACACCACACTGCTGGTGGATCATACACCACACTGCTGGTGGATCATACACTACACTGATGGTGGATCATACACCACACTGCTGGTGGATCATACACCACACTGATGGTGGATCATACACCACACTGCTGGGGATCATACA